>NC_052615.1:14809866-15046333 GCF_016545825.1 Eucalyptus grandis | reverse complement strand
GTATGAGTACCTAGAGGGGGTGAATAGGTGCCTAAACAATTTATCGATATACGGAAGCGATTCTTAACATATAATAGAAAGTAAATTCTCTCTTAATTAACAAAATGAAATACGATTGAGATAGAGAGAGTGAGGAAGAGAAAATTGAACACAGGATTTATAGTGGTTCGGCTTATTCCAAGCCTACGTCCACTCTTCCGCACCGACACCCCACCGGCTGGATTTCACTATGATCAAAAGAGAAGTTACAGCACAGCCTTGCCTTGATTCCACAAAGGTGTAGATGTTTTACCACACCTCCTCAAGGTTTCTCACAAATATAGACTCTCTTTTGTATACAAGTATTCGCTCAAGGGATTTATCTAAACAAATAGGAGCTTCAGACTTTGGAATTCTTCTATCGCGCACACCTCGAACAACTAAGAACGTCTTCCTTATATACTCCTTTATGCCATCATACCGGTTGGCACTTACCAAAGGAATTCTTCCAATCTACCCGTTGGACGGAATCAATTAGGAAGATTGTTCGAGCTATTAAAGGAACGTGTTGATAGCCCATCAACCCGTTCGCCCATACAATCGGGATCTCGGTTTCCATAAGTAGAACCTTCCAATAATATTTAGACAATCATCGAATCTTCAGTCATTGAATCAATCTTGATCAATCAAAGGATTCTTATACGTCTTCTCCAACCACGAGATCTTCTCCAGATGATAAGGTTAAATCGAACAAAACATCCAGGTTCGGGATAACCTTTCTTCAACGGATTAGAGACTGTCAATGAGGATAGACTTTGAGTCTTGAGTTTGGCTGTCGGGAAGTCTTGACTTTAACCAACAGAAGTCTCTGGCCGACCTTCGACTAGACTAATGGAAACGTTTTGTCAACTTCAAAACTCTTCACGAAGATTTCTCCAACAATCTCCCCCTTTTTGATGGTGACAAAACCTTCCTGCAGATTTGGATAACTTTGACCTGCAAAACATTTCTCAAACACATATGCATATCTTATAGAGATGAATGGCTAAAAGATTAACACTAGAATCTGCAACCACAGAAAATAGGTTAGTCTAGTATATAATAAAACCATCCATAAGATATCAATACTTGTTAATAGAAGCAGTCAAGTCCAAGTCTAGTTCAGATCTCATCCATACACAAAATAAAGTCAAAGTCTGTCAAAACCAGTTAAACAACAACACAATCCAACAAACAGTTAAAAATGATTGAAAGTTTTTGATCAAATCATGCATCTCTCCCCCTTTTTGTCATCATTAAAAAGGATGAGATGAAGTCTTGGGAATGCGGACAAGCTGGAAATCTTCCATAGACTCGAACGATGCCTTTCTAGCCTTTTAAAGTCTTCCTTCACTGTACAACCTCCTCACTCTTGGCATTGGCCCGATTCCGAATAGAGAGGGCTTGCATCTTATCATTCAATGAACAGGAAGAAGCTTGACTTTCATTCTTCAAACTTTGAACTTCGCATCCCAAGGCATAAATCGACCTTTCATCTCCAAGAGAAGATCCATGATTCTCGCGAAAATCTGCTCCATTATCGTCCGAGTACTTGTCTTCCACTCGATCTCAGAAGATGGTAGATCAAACATAGCTTTGCAGATTTGGCGATGACACTTCATGACCTTCTTCGGAAACTAAGATGCATAAACATCTTCGGGTCCGGCAGCGAGCGATCGACTCCTTCACTTGCATCAGATATGAAGACGTCACTCCTTTCTCCCGATCTCCCCGTTTCCATGCCTACGGGTGGAGAAGAGATTTCCTCGTGTTCTCCTTCTTCTCTTGTTTCTTCTTCAGGTCTTTCTTTTCTCGCTTCTTGCTCTGCTTCTCTTTCTTCTTCTTCCTTCTCCTCTGCTTCTTTCGTCTTTTGTTCCGATTCTTTCTATGGAACAGGACGACCTAAATTCTTCAAAGCCATTGCAGAGATGGTGATGTCTTCGTCATCATCTTCATCCTCAACGAGAGCTCTTCTTCTTTTGATGAAGCAAAGCCATGGGCTCCTTCCCTTTCTCTTAGCGAGCGAAGAGAATTGATGAGATTTGGTAGGAGTCTTCTCCTTGAATTTCTCCAATTCCTTGCTCGGTTCCTTCGAGACGCATTTTGGTCACCATTTTCAGTCCTACCACCATATGATCGCATGATCGAACACAAAAGATTTGCGGAGGCTGAATATTCGGGATGTCCGAATAACTTCGTAACAAGGCTTGGGTAAGGGAGTTGACCTCGTCCTTCATCACCGCTCTATACATGTGAAACATAACAAGTATGAGGGAGAGAAAACTTCTTACCACAGAGGATGGCATACATCACTTTGCCTCGAGCTTGAAACATCGGTTTTGGAAGTTGATTTCGGCCGAAGGCAATTGATCACAATCTTGTGAAGCAAGATGTTGAATGCATTCATCCGTGAGTAGGTGATCTTTTCATCTGTTCTCTCCCGTCCTTCACCGGTTCAAGTGTGGCCCAAAGAATGGAAACTTTGATTGGTTGATATCTCTCTCTCAACTTCTAACACATCGCCAAAGATATTCATATCCACAACATAGTCTTGTTCTTTAACATCGAAGGAGAATCTATTCGCATCCAAAAAGCTAAGATTTGAATAGAAATATGCAAGTCAATTCAAAGATAAGCCTCGTTGAGTCGTAGCAAAACTTTTCAAGTTGAAGATAACCGAACTTTTCCCTCAAGTTCACTTTCACAAGATCCGTAAAATCAAAGTCCACACTCCTAGGGTTTATTACCCCACGCTTGCAATTTTGAGTACAGATCCTTTTGTTCCTTTGATCTCGAACAAATCTCCCCTTTTTCCTTGAATTTCAGCCGCAATACCCATTTTTGGTTGAAATAGATCAACAGATTGTCATCGTCATTCCCATCTGGCAGATTCGGTCCCGGGCCACGAGGATCACTTGGGATATTCGCAAGGGTTTCCTCACCACCCCTTTTACGAGCGATTCCCAAACTTTCCATTTTTCGCAGAAAGATATATTCGTTCCTATATCCTTTGTCTCTAAGAAACTCATCAACATAGTTCAAAGGAGTACGAATTCCTTTTAAGGCACAATATAGCTTGTAAATAAAAGCGGGCTTTTGAACTCTTACTTGGTCTCGCATCCTCGATGATTTCTTCTTGATGCCGATGAACACCGCCGAGGACTAGATGGAGGAGACCGACGCCGCGAGAATGTTGTGGGCTCGGTTGCTGATCCGGAATAACTTCATCTTCGCAGTAAGATCGAAGTGCGTAGGCCCTCACTCATTCTCTCGTGGTCCCCGCTGCGATTCTTGAGGACTTTCGTGAAGATGACATCTTTCTCGGTGTTTGGAAGATTCCTTGCTTGACTTTCCCGAGAAAAAGATGACAACTTTTTGAAGATTGAGCGAAGAAGACAAACGGGAATTGAGGATCGATGCTTTCTAGGGTTTTTAGAGAAAAGTGAATAGAAAAGTGAAGAGAAATCGACAAAGGCACAATCGGTTAAAAAGAAGAGTAAACGAACCGTCACAAAGGAAATAAAAATATGCCTTTTCAAAATAATGTTTTTATCCGCAAAAGTAGTTATTTTAAAAATAACTTTCTTTTGAAAATGAATCGATGCAATATTTACGTTAATTAAATATAGCAACAATTTAAAACGCCTAATGATCGTACCTTTTCAAGATAAGATTGAGAGAGAAAGACTTACAAACCTGAAGGTTGAGCCAAGATCGTAGATAAAGTCTTGTAAGCCTGAGTTTGAAAGTCTTTAGACTTTGATATCCTCATACCTCAAAATGTTGAGTCTGGACCGTATAGACTCAAATTGATTTTTCTCCAAAGGCTTTGTGAATATATCCGCCAGTTGATTCTTTGAGTCAACAAATTGAATTGAAACATCTCCATTTTGAACATGGTCTCTTATAAAGTGATGTCGAATCTCTATATGCTTTGCTCTTGAGTGGAGAATTGATTTTTGGTGAGGTTGATAGCGGGTGTTGTCGCAATTAATCTCCGTGCATGAGTCTTCAATTTCAAAGTCTCTTAGCTGTTGTTTTATCCATAGAATTTGCGAACAGCAGCCTTCCTGGCTACATACTCGCTTGTTGTTGAAAGAGACACGGTGCTTTGTTTCCTTGAAAACCAAGACATTGTCCTCGCTTCCAAGCAACCGGCAAGTTCTCAAGTGCTCTTTCTATCAACTCGCAACCGGCCGATTCGCGTCCGAATATCCTTAAGATTAAAGTCTCCCTTCTTAGGATACCAAAGACCGATGCTTGATGATGAAGCAACGTATTTAATGATGCGTTTCGCAAAGACCGAGATGAGATTCTCTAGGATCGATTGAAACCTAGCACGATGCAAACACTCAACAAAATATGAGGTCTAGAGGCAAAGAAGATAAAGAAGTGATCCAATAATGCTCATGTACAGCCTTTTGATCAACTTTCTTCCCTTCTTCATCTTTGTCTATCTTTAAAGAACTTGACATTGGAATGTCGACTTTTTGCACTTTTCCAGTCAAACCTTTTGACAAGATCATTAGCATATATTTTTCTTGATAAATAAAAGTTACTTCCTCCAATTGTTTTACTTGAAGACCAAGAAAGAATGTTAATTCTCCCATCATACTCATTTCAAACTCATCCTGCATAGTCTTAGAAAATTTCTTGCACAGACTTTCATTAGAGGATCCGAAAATAATGTCATCCACATATATTTGAACAAGTAAGAAACTTTTGTTTTCCTTTTTGATAAATAAAGTCGTATCTACTTTACCTTTGACAAAACCATTTTGTATTAAAACTTACTCAAACGTCGTACCAAGCTCGAGGTGCTTGCTTTAAACCATACAAAGCCTTTTTCAGTCTGAAGATTGAGTCTGGCTTCTTTGGGTCTTCAAACCTTGGTGGTTGTTCCACATAAACTTCCTCATGGATAAATCCATTTAGGAAAGCGCTTTTGACGTCCATTTGGAATAACCTGAAATTTTATAGCAAGCAAACACAAGTAATAGTCGAATAGCTTCTAACCTTGCCACCGGAGCGTAAGTCTCATCATAGTCTATTCCTTCTTCTTGCGTATATCCCTTGGCCACGAGTCTTGCTTTATTTCGTACGACTTTTCCTTTCGTTCATCTTGTTTCGAAAACCCATTTAGCTCCAATAAGTTTTACCTTTTGGTTTGGATGTCAATTCCCAAACATCATTTATGCTGAACTGTCTCGAGCTCTTCTTGCATAGCTTCAATCCAGCTTTCATCGATAAAGCTTCTTCTATGCTCTTTGGTTCAATTTGTAAACGAGTGCCACAAAGACTAGACTCTTTTCGCCTTTTGATCTCGGTGCGAATTCCTTCATTAATTTCGCCGATTATAAGATCTTTGGGATGACCTGGACTTATGCTTCCAGGTTACTCGTTGATTTGTCCGGGTTCATGATCTCTTTCTTTGTTTGGATCTTCACGAACATCTTGAAGCTGGTTTTCCAGTCCGAGATGCTTCTTGAGTTGTAGACTTTGAGGGTCTCTGGAGAGTGTTCTGGACTCTTCTTGATGAGTCCGACTTGATTCATCTTGTGTTGAGTCTTGAAATTTGACATTCATTGACTCCTCCACGCCCGGCTCTTCTTGTTATAGACTCGAAGGCTTTGCTTGATGTAGAATATCCAAGGAAGATACCTTCATCCGATCTTTCTTCAAACTTACCAACTCGATCTTTTGCATTTTTCAATATAAAACATTTGCAACCAAATACATGAAAGTATGAAACAATAGGCTTCTTTTCTTTGAATAACTCATAAGGGGTTTTCAAGAATAGATCTTAAGAAGACTCTATTAATGATATAGCATGCTGTTGAAACAGCTTGACCCAAAATCGAGAAGAAATTTTACTTTCAATTAAAAGAGTTCTAGCCATTTCTTGAAGAGATCTGTTCTTTCTTTCCACAACTCCATTTTGCCGAGGAGTATATGGAGAGGAAAACACATGCTTACAAAAACGCATTCATCACAGAATTTTGTAAAATCTTGATTTTCAAATTCACCTCCATGATCTCGTTCTTATACTAGAGATAACACATCCCTTTTCATTTTGAATCAGTTTAGCAAATTTTTCAAAATACGAAAAGGTTTCGGACTTACTTGCAAGGAAATATACCCAAGTAAAACGGGAGTAATCATCAACAATTACTAGGCAATACTTCTTACCCCAATACTTTGAGTTCCGGTTGGTCCGAAGAGATCCATATGCAGAATCGTAGTACATGATTAGTAGAGACATAATTAATTGGCTTAAAAGAATTTCTTACCGCTTTCCCGTAATACATAGAGTGCATGAATCAGTCTTTTGGTATGACAATCTGGGTAGTCCTCGAACAAGCTGTTTTGAAGAGATTTTGGCTAATTGCTTCATGTTGACATGACCAAGCTTTTTGTGCCATAAGCTTGCTTCGTCTTGCATTGAGATAAGGCATTGCGGTTCATTTGGTTTCACATCCAGAAGATAGATATTTCCATGTCTTCGACCCATGAAAGATCGAGTAGAGTCTTTACCGATTCCGTAACATGTTCCTTCTTGAAAGAAGATCTTGAAACCAAGATCACACAATTGACTAATGCTGAGAAGATTGTAATTGAGTCCTTCCACTAAGGAAACATTACTTATTGTGAGAGTTCCAATTTTCACGGTTCCAAATCCCACAATACTTCCTTTCTGTTTCCTCCAAATGAAACTTTTCTACCATTTACTTGAGCAATCTTTATAAAGCAATTTGAGTCTCGTGTCATGTGTCTTGAGCATCCGCCGTCAAGATACCACTTTACTGTTTCTTGACGGAGACCGCATTTAAAATAAAGTCTCAAGCTTTCTTTGGTACCCAAATTTTCTTGGGTCCTTTGGTGTTAGTAAGATAAACAAGTATTAGCCCATACTTTCTTAATGTGTTTCCATACCATAGGACACTCTTTTTCAAAGTGATCCGGATCCGTTGCACTTAGAACATCTGAGAGCATTTCTACCTACAGGTTTTACAAAAACTTTCTTGAAATGATTTTTGTAAACCTCACTCGAGAGTCTTTTCTTAATTCTTTCTTTTACTTTAGGAAAATCAATCAAGGGGATTGTTTCTTCTGTCATACCTAGACCAGACTTATTGAAGTAAGGTCTTTGTCCCGAAAGAATTTTTTCAAGTTTTTCGAGACCCTATAGAAAATTTCTTTGATATATTTGATAAGTCTGTTTTTAAAAAGCATTTTCTTTTAAAAGATTATCTTCACTTTCTTTAAGATTGGAAACAGACAAGTCTAGACTTTTAACTCTTTCGCTAAAACATTTTCCTTTTGTCTTAGAGCTGAGTTTTCTTTTTCAGTTCGGAAATTCTTTTGAGAGAAGTCTTAAGACTAAAGCATAGTTCATCAATATATTTAGAAACTTTGACAGGAATTTTAAAATCACTTGCCTCAAATTCACTGTCTGAGTCTGATCTTGAGTCTGAGTCTGATTGTGCCATCAGACATAGATTGGCATATTCATTATCACTTTCTTCACACTCGCATCACTGTGTTTCGGCTTTGAGAGCTTTTCGAAATTTTTCAGCTTTTCCTCTCTTCTTCTTCGTAAGAGGACAGTTGGGTCCGATGTGTCCCTTTTCTTGCATTCAAAGCATTACATCTTTATTTGTTCTCATCATCACCGTACTTGGTCCGTCTGTCTTTGAAAGCTTTGTTTCTTTGAGTTGAACCTTCTTCCTTTTCTATTTAGTTTTAAGATCGAATCTTCTTATCATGAGAGCAAGCTCCTCATCGTCCATATCATCTTCGAATCTGTATCATCGAATCATCATTTGATTTTAATGCAATGGATTTCTTACCGTTTGGATCTTCATCTTCATTGATCCTTTCCACTTCATAGGACCGAAGAGTTCCAATCGCCCTCGTCGGAGATAGTGGCATGATTCTCTCGCGTCTCTCTTATCGAAGTCTTTATGTGATTCCAATCCTCGGAGAGTCCACGCAGTAGCTTGTTTACCTTCATGGGATCGAAGTTGGTTGACCTTGATTTTCAAGACCATTCACAATATCTCGTAAAACGACTAAACATGTCGATATTGATTCTCCCGGTTTCATCCCGAAGGCTTCATATTGACCGAGAAGAATGTTGATTCTTGTTTCCTTCACTCGACTGTTCCTTCATAGGTGATATGCAATCTGTCCCAAACTTCTTTTTTTGTACCACAAGAAGATATTCTATTATATTCAGTTGGTGATAAAGCATAATATAAGGAGTAAATTGCTTTTGCATCGAGTGTTTGTCTCTTAATTATTTCTTCCCGAGACATTCCGCCTGGTTTCTTCAGATTTCTTTTCCTCTTTCGTAGACCGATGCAGTGGTAGGAGTAATTCCTTTTCAACAACGTCCCATTCCAGAGGATCCTTTGATCGTAGGAAAGCTTTCATCTTGTTCTTTCAGATGTTGTAATCATTTCCATCAAAGTAGGGTGGTCTGGTATTGTTTTGCCCTTCCATCAGCCCTGGTGCTAGCATACTAGCCATGGATCTTTAACTTTGAAGTAAAACACTTCAAACAAAGTGAGTACACGAGCTCTAATACCAATTGATATTGCTAGTATGAGTACCTAGTGGGGGGTGAATAGGTGCCTAAACAATTTATCGATATATTAAGCGATTCTTAACATATGATAGAAAGTAAATTCTCTCTTAATTAACAAAATGAAATACGATTGAGATAGAGAGAGTGAGGAAGAGAAAATTGAACACAGGATTTATAGTGGTTCGGCTTATTCCAAGCCTACGTCCACTTCTTCCGCACCGACAGCCCACCGGCTGGATTTCACTATGATCAAAAGAGAAGTTACAGCACAGCTTTGCCTTGATTCCACGGTGTAGATGTTTTACCACACCTCCTCAAGGTTTCTCACAAATATAGACTCTCTTTGTATACAAGTATTCGCTCAAGGGATTTATCTAAACAAATAGGAGCCGGACTTTGGAATTCTTCTATCGCGCACACCTCGAACAACTAAGAATGTCTTCCTTATATACTCCTTTATGCCATCATACCCGTTGGCACTTACCAAAGGAATTCCTCCAATCTACCCGTTGACGGAATCAATTAGGAAGATTGTTCGAGCTATTAAAGGAACGTGTTGATAGCCCATCAATCCCGTTCGCCCATACAATCGGGATCTCGGTTTCCATAAGTAGAACCTTCCAATAATATTTAGACAATCATCGAATCTTCAGTCATTGAATCAATCTTGATCAATCAAAGGATTCTTATACGTCTTCTCCAACCACGAGATCTTCTCCGAGGATAAGGTTAAATCCGAACAAAACATCCGATTCGGATAACCTTTCTTCAACGGATTAGAGACTGTCAATGAGGATAGACTTTGAGTCTTGAGTCGGCTGTCCGGAAGTCTTCGACTTTAACCACCGTAGTCCGCCGACCTTCGACTAGACCGATGGAAATGTTTTGTCAACTTCAAAACTCTTCACGAAGATTTCTCCAACAATGAATGCATAATCGACACCTCTTTTTGAATGAAGACCATGATGGAGATGACACGTGAATCGATAAATAAGAAATCATCCACATGAAACAAATTTAAGACGGAACGTCGCACTGAGACCATATTATTATTTGTTGAATCGAAATGACTGAGCTTTTACTTAGAATGAGATGGCAGTGCACGCAATGGCTCATTCATAATCTCGTAAACAAGTAATATTGCGATCATGTTTTGATTAGAGAGAATTTCCATTTTGGCAATGCTTTAATTTTCCAGTTGAGACAATTAATCATCGACCGCCCCAAAAGTCAAAAGAGAGAAACTCGTTCTATATCATTATTTTTTTTTCTTTGGCTAGGAATCGTTTTATATCATTATTGGTATGAAAATGATTGAACTCTTGGAGTACGGGATAAAAACTCTCTTGCTATTTGCTTTAATTACGTACGTCCACGGTCAGCACGTGGTCATCGACTCAAATGGCCATCCATCGAATGAAAAATCACTGTCGACACGTGACTAACGCTGCTTGCATGAGGTTAAAAGAGCATAAATGTCTGAGGAAAGTTTCCCATCGTTGAAAAATCACCATCCACGTGACGTTGTCCCATCAACACTCCCCCTCGGACTCGCCTATATAAATCAAAGGATTGTACTCAACAATACTCACACTCATATAATCATAGAACTCGTAGAAATTCGCGATCTCACCAATCTTCTCAACTTTCACTCACGCGTCATGGAGTACGCAACAGAACAAGCCCAGTTCCAACCATGCCAAGCGAATCTACCAGAAGTTGTGGGCACGATGCACCAAAGAAGATCGGCCAATTATAAGCCTAACATTTGGAATTACGATTTCTTGCAGTCGCTTAGCAGCAAACATGACCTCGTAAGATTATAATTTGTTGCTTCCGCACTATCTTATTGTTCTCTTTAACTCTAGCCATCTCTTCCTTATATGAGCCAATGGACATTGGCATGCAATCATGCAAGTATTTGCACATGAGACGCATATTGATGTTTGAAGTAGTAATTTGCTCCAAATTCATTGTAACATTACAATGCATGTACCTATTAAATGTAGCAAGCAATGTTAGAGTTTTGGTCAGTGTTATCATATGTATTGGTCATCACATCCAGATTTGATTTATAGCTATCATATCATGTACCAAAACCAATTCATATAGCTCTACATATGCATGTACTAAAATAGAAACATCTAGGCATTGCTCTATATATTGAATTATCTGAGGCCTTTTCAGGGTAGATTTTGATCTAAAAAATATGAATCAATTCTGCAGAAAGAAGTAATCACGGAACGGATGGAAGGGCTCGTGGAGGAAGTAAAGCGAATGTTATCGGAAGTGGTCAATTCGCTTGCCAAGTTAGAGTTAATTGACAGCATGACCAAATTGGGGTTGTCCAACCTTTCTGAAAATGAAATGAAAGAAGCTCTTGAAATAGTTGCATCCATCAACAATGATGTTTTCACCATGGAAGAACATCTCTATGCCAGTGCACTTCGGTTTAGACTCCTTAGACAGCAAGGCCATATCATTTCTCAAAGTAAGTTCAAAATATGAACCTGTGTGAATTCGTAGGTGTAAGATGTTACCATCAAATCACAACCAAAATATAAAAATAAAAAATCCTACATACACTAAAGATTACTATACAAAAGTTGGTTCTTTTGGAGATATCATTGAAAAGTTGACACATGTTGACTTCAATATCACTTGTTGAGATTATCATTGAATTTTTTATTCATCATATTGGAAAAGTCCGCAACCGACATATCTATATGAACTTAGGGTACATTTGGTTCGACTTTTTATGAAAGTCTGTGAGAAAATATAAAAACTCTGAGGTTAAAGGAATTTTTCAAAATATAAGTAGTGTTTGATCAATTGTAATTTAAAAGTGCTTTGAAAACAACTTTGGTTTAAATAATATTTGGAAAAGTCACCCTTTGTAAAGCACTTTTCTTTTTAAATTCAAAACCAACCAAAGACTTAGGAGCCAGCGGGCAGCCGCCGAGGCCAATTCTGGCTGTTGACGCTGACAGCCCGTTGCGAGACCTGGAGAAAGGACGAAGAAAATATAATTGTAGATTAGACGGTGAAGAAAGTGTCCTCCCCACAGTGGTACGATGAAATTGGGTGCACATAAGCCACTCAAAGCTCATGCGTCGTTATTCACTCCTTTACGAAAAGATCTTATGAGTCATCAGTCATCGTGGTTCTAATATTGAGTATCATTAGCAATTATTCTCGGTTCTGTCCGGTCATAAATCTGACTTTCAATCTGTAATCAGATGAATTAAGGAGCTTCAAAGAAGGAAGCATCTTAGTCAACAGAAGCAATTGCGAAAATGTTGAAGCTATGATAGAGCTTCTTGAGGCTTCACATCTGGCTTTGGAAGGTGAAAACATTTTGCACGAAGCGAAAGCCTTCTCAACTGGGATTCTCCACGAGAGAGTCTCTGGTTTGGACAGTCGGCTCTTTAAATGCGCCGTCCACGCTTTGGAGCTTCCGTTGCATTGGAGGGTCCAGTGGTTCGACATCAAATGGCAAATAAGCTTGTACGAGCAACGGGAGGACAAGCAAAGCAATCTGCTTGAGCTTGCCAAGCTCAATTTCAACACGGTCCAAGCCACACACCAAAGAGATCTTATAGAGATATCCAGGTAATTTTATATGTAGTCACAAATGATGTAGAAAATGTAGCGATTCATTCGACCAAGGTCATCTATTTAAAGGATGTCATGTTCTATTTTCAACTCATCTCAGGATGAAAACTCAACAAACTCGGTCGTGACATATATATATATATATGCTCTAAATTCACCCTGGCAATGTGCCTATTTTGAAGATATCTCTACCAGACATTATGTGATTTTCCTAGCTTTTGATTCTGATTAGTTGCTTCGGTAAATTCAGATGGTGGAGGGATCTGGGACTTATGGAGCACGTGGACTTCACGAGGGATCGGCTGGTCGAGAGTTTCTTGTGTGCCCTTGGACTCTCTCAGGAACCACGGCTCAGCTCGCTCCGTAAATCTCTCACCAAAGTCGTCATCTTGATACTGGTGATCGACGATATCTACGACCTTTATGGTTCGTTGGAAGAGTTGGAATGCTTTACCAGCGCCATTACCAGGTTTTCCACGATGCCTCCCAATCTCTTCCTTTCGTCTCTGCTGAGTTTGTTTTCTCTAACTGGAATATCTGATGCTTCTAGGCGGGACTCGGAGCAGATTCAACAACTTCCCGAGTGCATGAAGGTGTGTTTCCGAGCGCTTAACGATGTTATTCACGAGATCGCTTATGATATTGGCAAAGATGAAGATTGGCATCGAGTGCTACCACATCTCGCGAAAGCCGTAAGTGAAAAACTTGTGGATAATTCCATACATATGCACATGCCACCCCAAATTTTTTTTATCCTTACATTATCGATCATCTCTGAATTTGTATTCTTTTTTCCTTATTTTTTTACAGTGGGCAGACTTTTGCAAAGCCCTACTTACTGAAGCAAAGTGGGACAACATGGGCTACACACCATCGCTGGAAGAGTACTTGAGCAATCCGTGGACATCATCTTCAGGACCACTGATCATGTCTCACGCTAGTTTCTTTGTGGGACATATGAATTTTGAGGATGTAGCAGATTTGCTGGAGAGAAACAAGGATCTGATTTATAATGTGTCCATGATAATTAGACTCTGCAACGACCTTGGAACGTCAACGGTAATTATCAAATTTCTGCGCTGAAGTTATAAACCAACTGAATTTGAGATGATGTTAAGAATTCTTAGCCTGCAAAAAAAACACGGCATATGGTGTAATTGAATCAAGGAGATCGAATCTGATAAGCACATTAAATTGATTTACTTGTTCAATTAGGCCGAAAGAGACAGAGGAGATGCTCCATCGTCGGTGGTGTGTTACATGCGAGAAGCGAATGTTCCGGAAGACATCGCTAGGAAGCACATCAAGGAATTGATAAACCAGGAATGGAAAAGCATCAATGCTTATTGCTTCAGCAATGCCGAGACGCCCTTTGTCCGAACCTTCATTGATGTCACCGTGAACGCGGCTCGCGTTGCGCGTATGCTTTACCAGTTCGGAGATGGGTTTGGCGTCCAGGACGGTGATATTAGGCGGCAAATTTTATCTGCAGTGATCCACCCTCTCGCTCTTAACTGAGATAGCACAAGTGTAATAACAAAGCAAGTGCGTAAGCTAGACTAGCTGCTGCCGGTCGAAGGATTTGAGTACTCCACGCAAATTGTATCCCATGCTGCATATTCATTTACTTGGGTTTACAATGGTCAAATCTCTTAAAGATGTCCATGTTACAATATCGCACAAAGTAACCATGTGCGTAATCGGCCTGATCCACATATATTGCACTATGAAAAGAAATACTCGAGATCGTAATAATCCGACCCTTCTCATCTTATGCAACATTGAATGTTGTAAATGGCCAGTAATGGTACATTATTTTTTTGCTAGGATAACAGTCTTTGGTTTACTTTGAAAATAATAACTTGTTGTGAGCTACAAATTTTTGATGGAGTGAATTTTACAGCATTTTATAATTATTTATTATTTGATTTTTTTGTGGTTCGTAATAGATTGTTATTCTCACATGTCACCAAATCATTTCTCATTTGTAAACTTCTTCTGTTGCCACCTAATCAATAAAACTCAAGCACACGCTTATGTCCTTCTCTTGAATTAGAAAAGCCTCGACCATGCGTGATTTGAAAAATCTTGGTGCTCTCCGGAGGATATTTCCCAAGGAGAAAGTTCTTGTTAAGGCGATAGAGATCTCCGCGACATCCCGAAATTCAACCCCGTTTCGATAAAATGAAATGTGCATTTGGTCGACGTGCCTATGGTCCTTTTTCTCTAAGCTTCGATCACCGACGAGTTAACTAACCTATTGGGTGAAGCTGTTAAGGGATATATCCATGGTAAAATCCCTAAAAGCTACCTAATTGGTTGGATTGGACTAAAATCACGTCCTGGCCGATTTTAACCATGGAATTTGATTTGGTTTTAATCGAATATTCGAGTGTGTCACGATTCATTTTTAGACCCTATCTCATCGTCTGTCAAATTATTGACGAGTCCGAAATTTCAAGAAAGAAATTATCGGAGGAAAAATTGAAGACCTAGGAAGAAATTAGAAAGGGAAATGGAAAGAGAAAAGAAAATTTAGAATAGTATTATTCTTTTCTTTTACTCTCTCTCTCCCTTTCTCTCTCTTCTCTCCTCCCCTCCCCCTCGTGCGAAAACCCTTCCCCAGCCGACCGCCCCTCTGCTGTCTTCCACTCTACTTCTCTTTTATTTTACTTTTTGACCAGTCAAACCTAATCTTTCTCTCTTCTCTCTCACATCTCTCTCTTTCTCTCGTCACTCTTTCTTCTTCCTTCTTCTCTGTGCAAACGAACGAACCAGAAGCTGCAGGAGATCGGAAGTAGTAGCCAGCCACTGTCGCCGCTCGTCCCGCCGCCGCGCCGCACGCCCGCGCGCGCGCTGCTCGCCGCCGTGCGCCGTCGGCCCCGTCCCTCGCGCCCAGGCGTCTCCCTCGTGCGTCTCCAGCCCTACTCCGCCTCTGTCCAGCTCGATCCGGCCACCTCCGGCCACCGCCCAACCCCGCCGGACTTCCCCGGCGTCCCCCTCGTCCTTCGCCGGCCTTCCCTCGCCGTTTTGGCCGCCGGATCTGCTCCGACCAGCCAAGGGAAGAAACCCACGAAATGGGTTTCCAGCTGGTTCGGGCCCGTTTTGGGCCGTTTCCGGGCCCCGGATCCGTGAATCGCTTTGGGAAGTTTTGTTCCTCGTGTCGCCGCCGTCAGATTGATCCGATTTGTGCGCGATTTGGTGAGTAATCTCACTAATCTTGGATTAGTTGGCTAATTATGCTTAAGGTTTGTTTAGATTTAATTAATTATGTTTAGGTTGTTAGATTAGAATAAATTAGCAATTATTAGTCAATTGTGATGCGATTTAGATTAATTGATTGCGCAATTAGCAAGTAGACGTGGTCTACTAATTATTTGAAGTGCCTCGGGATTTTTCCGACCCTTAGTGGGCTCAAATTAGGCTTTTCGAGCCTAAGTGGATTTTTTTAGTATTTAAATATTAATTTTCGGAATTAAATTAAATAATTATTTATTTTTCGAAAATTCAACTGAGATGGCTCGGGACCGGAATATTATGCTGATGACCGTGGTGAAGTCCGTTTATTTAATCGGGCTTTAGTTTGAGCTAAATTCAATTTTTAATATTAATTATTTAATTTTCGAAATTAATTATTTAATTAATTATTTTTCAGAAATTAAGATGTTGATGGCCGACGACAGAAATCTTGTGCTGATCATCGTGGCGCAATTCGTTTATTTATTTGAGCTCTACGTTGTATGGAATTGAATAAATTGTGATATTTTAGGGATTTACCCTAAATTGATTGGAATTGATTGCGATTGAATTGTTGATTAGTAAATGGCCAAGTATGTTTATTCAGCATTTATAGTGCTTTGTTGAGTTGTAAAGTGAGTAGAATGACGAGAGTGAATCGAAGTACTGGGATTGAACCAATCAAACACGGTGTAAGGACCTACGTGGTTCGGTGATTGGGATATCACTGGCGAAAACGGCGCCTTAAAGAACGCACGTATCGGTCTAGTACATACATTATTGTGGACCTACGTGGTTCGGTGATTGGGATATCATTTGGCGAAAACGGCGCCTTAAAGAACGCACGTATCGGTCTAGTACTCATATTGTTATAGGCATGTATGGTTCGGTGACTAAGGGTGTCACTTTGGCGAAAACGGCGCCTTAAAGAATGCATACACTTGTCTATTAAATACATTGTTATAGGCATGTGTGGTTCGGTGATTATGGAACTCACTGGCGAAAACGGCGCCTTAAAGAACGCACACAATTGTCTATTGAGTACATGGTTATAGGCATGCGTGGTTCGGTGATAAGGGCATCATTGGCGAAAACGGCGCCTTAAAGAACGCACGCAATTGTCTATTGATCAAATCATTGTAGGCATGTGTGGTTCGGTGATTTGGAATATCACCGCGAAAACGGCGCCTTAAAGAACGCACACAGTTGTCTAGTGGATACGTCACCTTGGCGAAGTTGACGCCCGAGAGCATTGATGTGGCTTTGTGACCGAGTACTCGATGAAAGAATATATGGTGTGGAATCAATGACCTAGAATGATCCGTCTGACATGTAATCGACTAAGTCGATTGATCCTTGCTTTGATTTGATGTTGTGAATTGATTGACTGAATGGAAATGACCGTGAGTGGTCTTGTTGGCATATAATCGACTAGGTCGATTTGATCGATGTTTCGATCGGTGATATGACTGGTTGGGTGCCTATTATGAATTGTACTAACTTGCAGGTAGGATCTGAGGCTAAGGTAAGTCTTCTGCCCTGTGCGTGTTTAGGCAGCCTGTAGTATAATGGTTTACTAATCGGGCTTAGTGGGGTAGAACTTGCCGAGACGTAGTCTCATCCAGTTTGGGGAAAACATTTCGGGACCCCGCCGAAGAGCTGTGGAGGAGGAATCCGAGAAGGAGAACTCGGAGGTAAGATCCGAAGAGAAGGTTTTTTGAAGAAGAAGATAGTCCCGAGAGGGGCCTTGAGTACTGTCTCGGATGGATTGAGATCCTATCTTCTTTTGAGATCTCCTTTTTGATGTGAATAGTTATGAAGTGATTTATGGTTTGTATAAAAGTTTGGTTATAAATTTCATTATGAAAAATATGGCCCCTTTTTCTATCCCATCGTTTTATTGTCTTGGGATTTTAATCGCTTCCGCATGTGCTTAATAAATGAAAAGGTCGGCGATACATTGTCCTGGGATATCGCATTATAAAATCGACCAAGGTAGAAGGATGTGTGCGTGCCCGAGGATCGGGGCGTGACAATCTCGATCTACTGTACTAGAATTGGATCATCGGCTAAATGTGGCCATGTGACGTGTGGCCCCGCAATGCAATGAATCGGTAGGTCCCCGACTTTTCTTCATTTTCAGGCCGTTGCAGTCGCTAGCCATCAGTGGACATGTATCTTCTTGAAAGGGGTAACCCGGACGCCCGTCGCAATCCAACGTCGATCGATGTGCAAATGTTAGTGTGGCACGTCTCTCTCATGCTCCTAGGACGATTTTTTTACTTTAGTGCCGACACTCCCACGTGATGCCCAGACTCATTCCAACATTATCGGCATGCATTCGAGATTAATTGCATAACCCCATTATTCTAACAATGAGCATGCTCTCTTTCATTGTTTAGAGTGTTAGTTTCTATCGTACGTCCAAATCTATGGGGGTAAAAACTTTGAGAAATTTTGAAAGAATCGAAAACAGTTCCCCGTATTGTGTCTTGGAAACATTTGAGAACATAAATTGGCATGGTATCTCAAATGCTGAAATGAAAGGAGAAAAAAGGGAATGGGACGAATGCGGAATCAACACCTCATTTTTAAATGAAGAGTGCGATGAAGATGGCATGTGAATGAGGAATCATCCACATGAAATAAATTTAAGATGGAATACTGCACCAAAACCATGTTATTATATGCCGAATTGAAAAGATTGAGCTTTTACTTAAAGTGAGATGATAAGGCATGCAAAGATTCATTCATAATCCCATAAATGAGTGATATCACGATCATGTTTTGATTAGAGAGATTCCCATTATTTTGGTAGTGCTTTAATTTTTCAGTTGAGACAATTAATGATCGATCGAGAAAAGTCAAAACGACAAACTCGTTTTATATCATCGTTGGCATGAAAATGATTGGACTCTTGGAGTACAGTATTTGCTTTAATTGCGTACATCAATGGTCAGCGCGTGGTCATCGACTCAAATCGCCATCCATCGAATGAAAAATCACTATAGACAAGTGACTAACATTGCTCGTACGAGGTACGAGGTTAAAAGAGCATATAAACACCTGGAGAAGGTCTCCCGTCGGTGAAAAATCACTATCCACTTGAGACATGTCTCACGTATTTTTTTTTGTTCCATGCATTTATTCATCTTGTTTATTTAGCCTAATAAGGTTTGACTAACGTTATAGCCTTCTAAGTTTAGCATAATTAATCACAGGTGTTGCGCTAGTAGCCACTTTTCTCACATGAAAAAAGAGAGGTGGGAAGTTTTTAGGGGCTGGGATGTGAACCTTTAGTTTCAAGTGTGGAATTCGACTCCCACACTCTATAAAAGACATGACAAAAAGTCTGAGAGTGTGTTAAGAGTTAGAATATGACATATAAGAAAAAAGTTTAGCATAATCAACAAACCAAAAAAATCATCATTAATTCCATTAATACACACTAACTTGTCATGAAGAAAATCCATATGTATGTGTGCGTATGTGGAAGGTAGATTGAGTTATTTTTGTATGAAAACAAAGTTAGATTAAAGATTTTGAATAATTCAACTAGAGGGAACATAGGCACATAAATCACAACAAATTTGGCATTTAATATCATAGAGCAAAGCATAGAAACTAATTTTTCAATCTAGTGGGAGGCACGGATCCTCTACTAGTTTCATATTGCATCATGCCAAGAAATTAATGAATGAACAAGTGCAATTTCTTGTGAAAAAACATGAGGTCAGACAATAATAATCTAGAAAATTGAAGGGTAAATGAGACATCGAATTTACATAATTCGGGGGTGTGAATTACTTTTGGAAGAGAAGTATCGAATTTCATTATAGATAGTGAAAGAATGGACATTACAAACACATTTGAGTTACTCAAACGTTTCTAGTAGCTTGTATAGTGTTTAGCCCTCACAATTCTTAACGAAACAATCTCTCAATCTTACAAAATAATACACAAAACTGATCAATGACAAAAGGTTTCTCCAATTTAGGTGCAAAAGTGAACAAAACTCACGAGAAGAATTTTTCTACACATTCTTGGCACAAACCAAGGCACAAAGCCCAAAAAAAAAATAAAAACAACCTAATTAGAGAACCTATATTAATCCCAGGAGACCGACTCCAATACGAACTCAGGTTTCGTTCAATGATTTCAATCTCGAGACATATTTATCAACACAAACAATGATTAATTGTGCACCCACTTTATTCCCAACTGATTTCTTAAATTCGATTTTTTAGCTAAATGTGGCTTGCGTTTTGCCAGATAGGCATTTGTAGACATATCTAGTTTGGTTTGGCCTTACCCCGAACAAGCTTCTAAGATTTGGTTTCAAGATATTTTGACGTGCTCTCAATTTGTGGCCGGAGGCAGGAACCGGTACCGAGGTTGCCGTGTGGGGCTCGTCGTGAGAACTAAATTGAAACAGTTGCTCTCAAGCCCCATCAACACTCCCCCTCGAACTTGCCTATATAAATCGAAGGATTGTGCTTAACAATACTCATGCTCATTCCATAAAAAAAACCTTGTAGAAATTCGTGATCTCACCATTCTTCTCAACTTTCACTCACGCGTCATGGAGTACACAACAGAACAAGCCCAAATCCAAACATGCCCAGCGAATCAGCCGGAAGTCGTGGGCACGATGCATCAAAGAAGATCGGCCAATTATAAGCCTAACATTTGGAATTACGATTTCCTGCAGTCACTTAGCAGCAAACACGACCTCGTAAGATTATAATTTGTAGCTTCCGCACTATTTTATTGTCCTTTTTAACTCTAGCCATGTCTTCCTCATACGAGTGAATGGACGTTGGCATGCAATCATGCAAGTATTTGCACATGAGACGCATATTGATGTTTGAAATAGTACTTTGCTCCAAATTTATTTGTAACATCACGATGCATGTATCTATTTGATGTAACAAGCAATATTAGAGTTTTGGTCAGTGTTATCATATGCATCAACCATCGCATCCAGACTTGAGCTATCATATGATGTATCAAAACCAATTCATATAGCTCTACATATGCATATACTAAAGTAAAAACATCTTGGCATTGCTGTATAGATTGAATTATCTGAAGCCTTTTCAAGGTAGATTTTGATCTAACAAATACGGCTCAATTCTGCAGAAAGAAGGAATAAAGGAACGGATGGAAGGGCTCGTGGAGGAAGTAAAGCCAATGTTATCAAAATCAGTCGATTCACTTGCCAAGTTAGAGTTAATTGACAGCATGACCAAATTGGGGTTGTCCAACCTTTTTGAAAATGAAATGAAAGAAGCTCTTGAAAGAGTTGCGTCCAACAACAACGGCGTTTTCACCATGGAAGAACATCTCTATGCCAGTGCACTTCGGTTTAGACTCCTTAGACAGCATGGCCATATCGTTTCACAAAGTGAGTTCAAAATATGGATCTGTATGAATTTGTAGGTGTAAGATGTTACTATCAAATCACAACAGAAATTAAAAAAAAAAACAATAGATAATCCTACAAATACTAAAGATTACTATACAAAAGTTGGTTCTTTTTAGAGATATCATTGAAAAGTTGACACACATCGGCATCAATATTAGTTGTTGAGATTACAATTGAATTTTTTATTCATCGTATTGTAAAAGTCCAGCAATCAACATACCTATATGGACGTAGGGTGCATTTGGTTTTGCTTTTGGAGAAAGTTTTTGAGAAAATGCCAAAGCCTTTACATTAAAGGGTTTTTCAAAATGCAAGTAGTGTTTTGTCAATTGTAATTTAAAAGTGCATTGGAGAACAACCTTGGTTTAAATAGTGTTTGGAAAAATCACAATTTGTAAAGTACTTTTGCTTTTTTTTTTTCAAAAAAAAATTCAAAACTGGCAAAGGACTTAGCAGCCAGCAGGCAGCCGGCAAGGCCAAATCTGGCTACTGACGAGCCAGATCTGGTGTTCGCAGCCCGTTGCGTGATATGGAGAAAGGACAAAGAAAATGTAAATGTAGATTACACGGTGAAGAAAGTGTCGTCCCCATAGAGGTACTATGAAATTGGATGCATATAAGCCACTCAAAGCTCATGTGTCATTATTCCTTGACGGTAATATCTTCTGAGTCATCAGTCATCGTAGTTCTAATCTTGAGTATTATCAGCAATTATTCTCGGTTCCGTCCGGTCATAAATCTTTGACTTTCAATTTGTAATCAGATGAATTAAGACGCTTCAAAAAAGGAAGCATCTTATTCAATAGAAGCAATTGCGAAGATGTTGAAGCTATGATAGAGCTTCTTGAGGCTTCACATCTGGCTTTGGAAGGCGAAAACATTTTGCATGAAGCGAAAGCCTTCTCAACTGGGATTCTCCGCGAGAGAGTCTCCAGTTTGGATGGTCGGCTCTTCAAATGCACCGTCCATGCTTTGGAGCTTCCGTTGCATTGGAGGGTCCAGTGGTTCGACATCAAATGGCAAATAAGCTTGTACGAGCAGCGGGAGGACAAGCAAAGCAATCTGCTTGAGCTTGCCAAGCTCAATTTCGACACGGTCCAGGCCACACACCAAAGAGATCTTAGAGAGATATCCAGGTAATTTATATGTATATTCACAAATGATGTAGAATATGTAGCGATTCATTTTACCAAGGTCATCTATTTAAAGGATGTCATGTTCTATTTTCGGCTTATCTCAGGATGAAAAGTCAACAGACTCGGTCGAGATATATATGGTCTAAATTCACCCTGGGAACGTGCCTATTTTGATGATATCTCTACCAGACATGATGTGATTTTCCTAGCTTTTGATTCTGATTAGTCGCTTCGGTAAATTCAGGTGGTGGAGGGATCTGGGACTCATGGAGCACGTGGACTTCACGAGGGATCGGCTGGTCGAGAGTTTCTTGTGTGCCCTTGGACTCTCTCAGGAAACACGGCTCAGCTCGCTCCGCAAATCTCTCACCAAAGTCGTCATCTTGATACTGGTGATCGACGATGTCTACGACCTTTATGGTTCGTTGGAAGAGTTGGAATGCTTTACCAGCGCCATTACCAGGTTGTCCATGATGCCTCCCAATCTCTTCCTTTCGTCTCTGTTGAGTTTATTTTCTCTAACTGGAATATCTGATGCTTCTAGATGGGACTCGGAGCAGATTCAACAGCTTCCCGAGTGCATGAAGGTGTGTTTCCGAGCGCTTAACGATGTTATTCACGAGATCGCTTATGATATTGGCAAAGATGAAGATTGGCATCTAGTGCTACCACATCTCGCGAAAGCCGTAAGAGAAAAACTTGTGGATAATTCCATACATATGCACGTCACCCCAAATTTTTTTTATCCTTGCATAACTAATCATCTCTGAATAAGTATTTTTTTTTCCCTCATCTTTTTACAGTGGGCAGACTTCTGCAAAGCCTTACTTACTGAAGCAAAGTGGGACAATATGGGCTACACACCATCGCTGGAAGAGTACTTGAGCAATGCGTGGACATCATCTTCAGGACCTTTGATCATGTCTCACGCTAGTTTCCTTGTGGGACATATGAATTTGGAGGATGTAGCAGATTTGTTGGAGAGAAACAAGGATCTGATTTACAATGTGTCCATGATAATTCGCCTCTGCAATGACCTTGGAACGTCAACGGTAATTATCAAACTTCTGTGCCGAAGTTATTTACCAACTGAATTTGACATGATGTTAAGAATTCGTAGCCTGGGAAAAGAATCTTGTACTAACACGGCATATGGTGTAATTGAATCAAGGAGATCGAATCCGATAAGCACATTAAATTGATTTACTTGTTCAATTAGGCCGAAAGAGACAGGAGATGCTCCATCGTCAGTGGTGTGTTACATGCGAGAAGCGAATGTTCCGGAAGACGTCGCTAGGAAGCACATCAAGGAACTGATAAACCAGGCATGGAAGAGCATCAATGCTCATTGCTTTGGCAATGTCGAGACGCCCTTTGTCCGAACCTTCATTGATGTCACCGTGAACGCGTCTCGTGTTGCACATATGCTTTACCAGTTCGGAGATGGGTTTGGCGTCCAGGATGGTGATATTAGGCGGCAAATCTTATCTGCAGTGATTCACCCTGTCGCTCTTAACTGAGATAAAGCGCAAATGTAATCACATAGCAAGTGCATAAGGTAGACTAGCTGCTGCCAGTCAAAAGATTGAGTACTACGCGCAAATTGTATCCTAAGCTGCATAATCATCTACTTGGGTTTAAAATGGTCAAATATCTGCAAGATGTCCATCTTACAATATCGCACAGAGTAACTACATGCCTACTCGGTCTGATCCACATAAATCGCACTCTCAAAAGAGATACTCGAGATCATAATAATCTGATTGTTCTCATCTGATGTGACATTGAATGTTGTAATGGCCAGTGGCGGTACATTATTTTCTCAATAGAATCGAAATTATGATGAAACTTATTCTATTGAATCAAGTTAATTGCACGTAAAAAAATAGTTGGACCGCAATGGGTATGGGAAAATGAATGCGTTTCTCATAATTTCTCATCTTGTTATAGGACGATTTGTGAGGTTTTATTGGTGGCATCCGTTATCCACTAACACACAGCCTTATCAAATGTCAATGCATTTTCCCCTTGAAAGTTTGTCATCTGGTCTCTGTCCATAGAAAATGCTTCTTCAAGTTAGTAGATTTGAATTTTATGTTATATTGACATGGTGAAAACGACAAAATTTGCAACTTGCGTCAACTAAATATGTTAAGAAATCAACCTCCGTCGTACTTGAATTGATTTTAAAGAGTATCCTTTCCATTATATTATGACACCTAATTTATGGTGACCCATTAATAGAAAAATTAGGGATTGATTTCGACCCCTAAATAAAAAATAATAATTAAATTGCATATAGGTGTTAAGAGCATTTTTAGCATTAAACCCACATAAACTGCATTGAACTTGAATTTCAATCATGCCCATCAAATTTCGTGATGTGGCCGAAAATTTTACATGTGCATTGCACATAAGGTGTTCTTAACTAAGAGGGTTGGTTCTTTGATCCCGAGGGCATATTCTTAATAATGAAAAGGGTAGACGCCGCAAATATATTCAATATCTGCTAAATATGTGTGATTTTTTGCAAGAAAGGAGAAACGGGCGGAAAGATATGGCCACTCATGGCAGAGAGAGATTCACGGCCAGGTTAGATGCAATCAAGAGTGAAACATGATCAAGCCAAGTGTATAGTCGGAAAGCAAAATACAAAACGTATGGATGTGATCTTTGGAATGAGCAGATTGGCCATTATTCGACCCGTAACCAATTAGTGGCGGCTCTAAAAGGTAAGAAAAATTGCATAATTAAATCAAATATCAAGTTGCATTTGATAGGATTTGGGAGAGGCCGTGCTAAGTAACATGCTTAGTAATCCATTAAATTTCTCTGGGTAGTTCATCTCTAGAAAGGTTGTGACATATATTAAACTTGAAGTTCAATGAAAGGCCGTGTCGATTTGACTCAACTTAGTCATAATTGTAGTTTCCTAGTTTTCAAAAATACAAATTTATTAATGTGTGTGGCAGGGACTTTATCCCGAACTCATCACGTTGTGTTTGTCACTGTAAATAAGACACGCCCGCACAAATAAGAGAGACCATACTTCTTTGTAAATAAGACACGCCCACTACAACCATGCTTCTTTGTTCCCTCCATGTCCATTTATCTGTTATGACCCATGTTGTAAATTTAATGTGGAAAATATAGGATTTTTCAATTAAATCAACATGAAAGCATCAAAGAAATAAATGAGAACAATAAAGGACAATAAGTGGTTTGGTCCGAATATCAATATCTACTATATGGGAGAGTCGGTGACAAATAAGTCATTAATAATTGGAGAATCAAAGTTACAATTACTTTTATGCTCTTAAAATAGATCTAAATTCACATTATTTATAAATAAGCAACTCAATATGGATCTAAAGCTCACGGCAAACAAATCTTCGCGTTCTAACACAGCGGCCAAGAGAGAACTTCCCTATGCGTCTCTTTTTATACTTGAAGTCTTGACCAGAAAATCTCAACAAGGCCCACGAAGTCCAACCTTTGTCTTGGTCAACCCTTTTCTTGTAAAGGAAAATCCCAATTTTTTTTTGTGCCCTTCCCTTTATGCAATTTAGGGCGCCTTTGGTAACGATTCTGTTCCCAAGAGTAGATTTTGATCAGAAATTATTCTTTATTATTATGTTCCCGGGAATAGATTCTAAGCATTTTAAGCCGTTTGTTAACTGTCCAAAATTTCTGATTCTGGAATAGAATTGCGTTTGGTACTATGCTCATTGATTATATTCCAAATCAATTTCTTTTAATTTTTAATATTTTAATTTTTTACTTTTTACTTTTTCCTTTTTTTCTCTTTTCTTTTTTTCCTTTTTCTCCTATTCTTCTTATTCTTCTTGTGGCCGGTCGTTGACGACCTCACCGAGTGTCGTCGGCTGTCATTGACCAAGCCTCACCGGTGGCTAGGCGGGCCTCGTCGGGGCTAGGTGAGGCTCGCCTGGCTATCGGCGGGACTGGGTGTCGTGAGGCTTAGCCAGCCTTGCCGTGGCCAGGCGAGCCTCGCCGATGTTGGGCGAGGCCCGCCTAGCCCCAGTGAGGCTCGTCCAGCCTCGCCAGTGGCCAGGCAGGGCTCGCCGGTGGTTGGGCTTGCCTCCGACGAGCTCGCCAGACCTCGCCCTAGCCTGGCGAGCCTTCGGCGAGCTCACTGGACTAGTTGCCATTGATAGGTGACAGCGGGCGGTGGGTCGCCACTCGCTGCCGTCGGCCGGTAGCCTAGATGTAAACCCGGGGCGGATTGAGCTACCACCACAGACCCAGCTGCATTTGAGTCGCGCGAACGCGACGCCTCTAGGATTTGAACTCCTCCCCTTCGTGAGGGGGAGGGAGCCTGAAGCCAGCTATGCCACTGCGAGCGGTGGTAGAATCAATTTTTTTGTTTTTATTCTTGATTTTAGTCCAAATATGTTCCCAGGAACAAATTTGTTCCCAGGAACAAATTTGTGACAGTCTGAATTTTCAGATTTCATTTTTGATTAAATAAAGTGGGCATTTTATTGACGCGCCAATAGTGCTATTCTTTGAGCTGATCACTCACGAGATAACTAGACTATCTAGGGAAGTAATTAAGGAATCTAAATACAATGGACTTGAGAATTTGACCAGAAATCGACTGCTCGACCGTGTCAATCTGTAAGGATCATTACGGAACCATAAAAAATTGATTAGAGACTGGAGATATGTCGATTCGATTGAAATATGTGAGTGATGTGTGGGTGATTCCATCTAATTGCAAAATTCTCGTCGAACGACACTAGACCAATTTTCTATCATTTCTAAACTAAGTGTCCGTATTTGAAACCTCGAGATATTCACGACAACTGAGAGTCGCCTATGTGTCGAAGATGCACGTTGTGACTTGAGATAAATCGATCACGGGTGAATTGCACTAAAAATTCTTAAAAGTTACCCGGTAGACTAGATCACACTAAAAGCGCGCTGGAATGAAATTAACTGCTAATTTGAATCAAATTTCAGAAATTGAGACTTCTGTCGTGTCACAATCTATTTTATGAACGTCGACTTATCCTCTGAAGAATTTTTGGAGATTCCGAGATTTTTACGAAAAAATCGTTCGGACGTTGCGGAAAATTAACAGAAATTCGGACGGGCCAAATTAAAGGAAATTTGGACTTCCAAACCAAGCCTTTGGGTATTGGGGACTTACAAAAAATTGTACGGGATTTTTCTTCAGTGAAATCGGACCCCGATTTGGAGAATCAGTGAAGAAATTTAAGAGAGATTGAGTGAAATTCGGATTTGGAAAAGGGCAGCAAATTTGGGCTTCAAAATTTGGTTTATTTGTGAAGATAATGCAAGAAAATATTAAGAGACATAGGGATAAGTTTGAGGGCTAATTGGGGGATCATGCATTTAAGAATTTGGATGATCTTTATTGACTTTGTCTTCTCTTCTTCAAAGCTTCCATTTCACGCCTTGTCTGCCGCCGCCTCTCCCTCTACATGAGCTCCCGTCTTTGCTTCACTTTCACTCTCCTTCGCATTTCGTTCCTTCAGCCACAATTTCTCTTCATTTCTGCCACCCACATCGTCATCATCATTTCTACCATCTCACATCCGAAACTCCATCCCTCTTCTCCACCGAAAGTCAACTCCAGCAGCTTCACGTTTGACGCCTTTTGCTGTTGCCACGTCCAGCATCAAACCAATGCCAGCTGCTCCACTACCGAGTCAACCAGCAAAGCTGGTGTTGACCCCGTAAATCCCACGGTTCTCCTTCAGCAGCCAGCTACACGAAGCCCTTACCGAAGCAGCTCACGCCGTCTTGCCTCAAACCGAAGTAGCTACCACGAAGACCGAGCAGTCCAGCAACTTCTTCATTTCATCCCTCCATCCACCGCTTTGCTTCTCTACAACCGAAGACCCACGCTTCTCCGCCACGTTCCAGTCAAAAGCCGCATTCTCGTCCACCAAGGTTGACCGAGACAGTCCCACCGATCCTCTTCCATTTTCGAGTGTCCCATCTTCGGTCTTCATTCAGCCCAGCGAATTTTCACCGAGCCCATTTAGCCGCTTGCATTTCGGCCTAGCTTCCTCAACATTGGAGATCAGCCCAGTAATTCAGCCCATTCAAGTGCAGCTTAGGCCAGGTTCAGCAGCCCATGGATCCAGCAAATTTTCGGCCCAGCATCTCCATCAAGTCCAGCCCAAATCCATAACAAATCTCAGCTTGGGCTGAGATTTGTTGGGCCAAGTTTAGGCCTGGTGCAAGCCTGTGGGTGTCGTCGCGAGTGCAAGTTTGGCCGCCGTCGTGTCGTCGTCGCAGTGAACTAATTTCTGTAATAAATTGGTGAGTTTACGCACTAAATTCTTCTTAGTAGGCTAATGACGTCAAAGAGGTGTTTAGTTTAATATAATTAGGAATTAGGTGGTTAGTTAGATTAAATTAGTGATTTAATTAGTTAATTGTGCATGTTATGTGGTTAGATTAAATTAATCAAGGCCTAGATAGGAGGTGCTATTTATCTAGAAGGATTTGAATATTTTGCGGGCCCATATCAATATTTAATTTAGTGATTCTGGCCTAGGTTAGTATTTTTAGAAATTATATTGATTTATTTAATTAATTTCAGTAATTATTTAATTATTAATTATTTTTCGGAAATTAAGCTAGGTAGTCGGTGACCAAAATTTTGTGTTGATTGCAATGGTGTGATTAATTTCTGTAATTGAATGTTAAATTTTGAAAATTGAGTGTTGATTGAAAATTTGGTTAATTATTCCAAAATTCGTGAATTTTGATATTTATTTGGAAAATCCCGGGTGTCGGGTTTAAGCACTGAAAATGGTTTTATATACTATATAAACTAGTGGGATTTTAAAAAGAATGTCATGAATTTTCTAGGTCTAATCTGACCATGTACCCATACATGACTATTTTCACCGGGTGTTTTTAATACGAAGAAAATAGGCCCGGATCATTATTTTAATCGAGGCATTTGAGTGCAATGCACGGTGTCCTGAGCTGAGATTGATTGGTTGTGTGTTGGTTAAGTGAACCCATCCCCGAACTGTGTCAGATGGACGTTACCCTTTATGTGATACCCATTTATTGAGATTTGGGTCACAGTAGAGGCTGGACTTATACTCTTTCGAGAAAGTCGTCTTTGAGAGACGTAACCGTACTCAATGGGGGTGAGACGATGCCTAGCTACGCCAATAGACCGCTGAACTTCTAGTAGGCCGTACCCTAAAGTGGGCGAAATTATCAATTGGAACGCATGTTGAGTGGAATAGATGCGCCGGATTATGGGACAAAATTGTGTGACATGGTATGAGACGTGTCATAATGATTTGGCCCTATAATCTAGACCCCTGTGATTTATTGAGTTGAGTAATGCGTTTCAATTGTTGTGTGCATCGATTTTATGCATAAGGTGTATAAACTGTGCTGACCTGTAGGGTGTAACTAAGGCGAGGTAAGTCCTCTATGCTAAATGCGTGGTTGTGTGGTTATGACGCCCTTGAGCGTATTTCCGTCCTAATTGGGGTTTAGAGTGTGAACTCGCTGAAATTTATATCTCACCTCGTTGTGGGCCAAATTTTTAGGGTCGTTGAGTGGAGGACCTGGAGCCGAGAGGAGGTGATCGGAAGTGTAGGTTAGCTAGGACCGTCTCTTTTTGGAAAGTCAGTTTTTGTAGTCTTTTGGTCATAGACCTTGTACATGACTCTATGTGAATATAAAAACATGTTTGTTTGTGAATATGTTGTCCTGCTTTTCTATCCCGAGATGGTTATTGTCAGGGGATTTCTTTTAGCTTCCGCATTTGCAATAAAACAAAAAGGGTCGGTAACTCGTCCTGAGAAATCGCAAAATTTTATCAACCAGAGAGGGACGGACACATGCTCGGGGTTCGGAGCGTGAAAAATTTGTTCCGGGAACAAAAATTTTACCAAACGCAATTCTGTTCCAAAACTACTCCTAGAAACAAAAATTAGAATCGGGTACTATTTGGCATGTTGCCAAACAACCCCTTAGTACACTCTTGCAACGGAGAGATTCTAAAACTGTTCTGAGATTTTTTTCCCCAACAAACTCAGTTTATCATATGGATTGCATCCTCCAATCGGATCGAATATCATATAGGGCTCAAACTCGATATGTTTTTAATAACTTCTTAGGTCATAATGGACTTTTGACCAAGCATAAAAGTCAGAATCTCTAGCCTCTTTTCTCTGTTCCCACGACCTCCGCGTATCGAGTTACTTAGTCCAACTCTTCACTTATTTCCCTCATGGGAAAGATCCCAAAAGTCCTATCGTTTTCATATGCAATTTTTTTTTTCCGAGAAGCAGTGTAGTTTTATCTCTAAAGGTGTTTTTGGCTTGCAGTCTTCTTCTCCAACAATTTTTAAGTATGTTGCATTCATGAAGTAGATGTCAATGGCCTTGAGACTTTCCTCATTGGACTAGGTAATTACTTGCTTTGGCTTTGTGGTTTATTAATTTCTAAATTGGCGCAATACATCTTTAGCACATGCTAATTTCAGACAAATAAAGGGAAAAGGGAATTTTGCCAAATTCCTTAAACAAGCTCAACTCGCTCAACTTGTTAAGAGTGATTGATTTATGGGTGAGTTGGTCCTGGCCTAGAACCACGAATTGATCCTATGGCTCTCAGTTCCAAAATTTTGGAAGCGGGAGTCAGCTTGGAGGGTTTTGGAATCATGAATTGGGATAAAATACAACGGTCCGAAACTATATTTTATGTTCTTTTTAAAAATAATTTATTAATTTAACCAAATAATTAAAAAGAAAGATATCTAATTACTTTTTTGAGCCTTAGTGGGACAAAAAAACATCTTCCCTAGGCAAGTGTGTGGAGAGGGAACTAACACACACCACAAGGAAAATATTTTTGGCAGCTTTCCTTTTCTTTTTATTATTAAAACACCCACATCTCACTCTCTCCGTTTCTCTCTACTTTCTCTCGTTGCATTAAGCACCCAAAGTGGTTCCTCCACCGATGAACCTCTTTCATCTTTCTCTTTCACCCTCAGTTTCCACATGATGAGGTGTCACGCCCTAATCCTCGAGCGTGTGTCTATCTCTCACTGGTCAATTTAATAGTAATGTCCCATGACGCATCGCCGACCCATTCATTTTAATATATGCATACGGAAGTAGATATAAATCATCAGACAATAAAACAATGGGATAGGAAAGCATGACCATAAAATTTCAAACCACACAACCACGCTTATATACATACATACATACATACATAGAAGACTATGTCATATATTATACAAGTTGGTCTAGGTATATAAAAACATATATATCACGGTAGGTTCTCAAACAGGGGGAGGGGGTCTAATAACTACAACTATTCATCATCGTTAAATTCTTCCTCCTCCACCTCCTCGTCCTCATCGATCTCCCCTTCTTCCTTGCTCCAGTTAGTGGCTTTGGCTGAGTATATTGGAGAATCAGAATCGCCTTCAAGTTTGGGATCCTTAGCATCCACTGTTGATCCACCCTCAGGATTTGTTGTGCCCTTCCTAAGCGCAACCTCCAAGACATATCGAGGTACATCAGATTCCGGCACAGGACTCTTCCTTCGCCCGTCATGATAGTGACCATACCATGACCGGTACCTATGAGGCACTTTTTCAGGTTCACCAACGTCAACCCAGATGGTGGATTTTACCATTACATACTCTAATCCTTCAGGGTGAGGGTGTATCGGAATATGATAACCTACTTCTATGACTTCCTTTGGTATACCAAAATGCACGGGAGGAGGGGGAGATGCTGCCATCTAGGGACTTGAAATGTTATCCCACAACGGGGTGAGACTACATCTCAGTAAGTTCTACCCCCTAAGACCCGATTAGGAAACCAATACGCTCTAAGAGCTGCCTAAGCACAGCACGGGTCAGAGGACTTGCCCTAACCTAAGTTCCATCCTACAAATCAATATATTCAAAATATACACGAATCACATCAATTCACCAAATCATATTGAATTATTGACCAATCGACTCATCAATTATATGTCACCATGACCTTTCTTCGGTTGGTACATTCAATACTATCTATAAAGTCCTATTAATTCAGGACTGCTCACTCAAAGTTGAAAATAGATAGTATAGCTCGCCCAAAGCTGCTAATATAGTATACTGTATATATGCTCGCCCAAAGTTGATAATAAGGTATACTATTTACCCAAAACTGGCATATCGCTCGTAGGCTGATATAATATATTGGTATATTATTTGCCCAAAACTAACATATCGCCCATAGGTCGATATAGTATACCACTCAAATCATATAGTCAATTCATCATTTTTATCATATCCGATAAAAATAGCTGTGTGTAAGTATACGGTCGGCTTTAGCTAAAACATCATAATTTTACTTCAACAATTCTCACTATTTTATATAGTCTACCAAAATATTTGTGGCGTTGCAAACCAACGCTTGGTTAATTTCCAATCAATTACTGAAATAATTAATTTAGGAATAAAATCCTAAAATCACAATTAAATCAATTCAGTCCAAGTTAGAACTTAAATAAATAAAAAGACTACACCACAATAATCAGCATAAAATTTTGGTCGTCGGCTATCCTAGCCTAATTTTCGGAAAATAATTAAATATTTAAATAATTACGGAAAATAATAAATAAATGCAATAAATCCAACTTAGGCCCATTATAGCCTAATTGGAAGCTGAAACGGACCTAGAAACATTCCAAGATTCGTTCAATAAATAATAGCACGAGTCTATTTGCTAACATCACTAACTAACTACCTAACATGCATTGGCAGATAATTAAATTAACTAATCTAATCTAATATATCTACCTAAACCATGCTTAATTAATCTAATCAACCCATAAGCAGAATTAACCGACTAAGCGGGGATTAGTGAGTTCAACTCACTTGATTCGTGATCCGTCTGGTTCAAAACGTTGGGAACGCAATGGGGATCGGCTTTCTCTAAAGTGGGCAAACTTTCGAGGCCCGGAACCACCTTAAAACGGGCTTACAAGCTTGCTGGAAACCCACAAAAATGCTATCTATTTTAGCTGCAAGACAAAGGAAACAAAGTTGGTTTGGTGAGGTAAGGTCAACGGTGGACTGTTGGGGGCTTTGGTGGCTTGGAGGGGTGGTGGCAATGGCTCATGGCGGCGGCAGGAGCTCTGGTAGTGGTTCAAGAGCTTCGAAGGACAACGAGCAAGGCCGGAACGCGCTCGGGCTAGGCGGTGGCGCGCGCGACACGCGAACGAGGGCGGAAGTAGTGAACAGGGGTTGGCAGTGGCTTTCCGGCGTGCGACGGCGGCTTTGACGGGGTGAGGCTGCTCTTGGATTGCTGCTAGCGTCCAAACTGGCTGGGAGGAGGGGAATGGAGTGCTGGTCGGCATCCTCGGACAAGGGGTCCACTTGGCTGATTTCTTCTCTTCCATGTTCTCCTTGACGATTCCCAGCCAGCAGCTCCTCCTTGGTTGCAATTCAGCCACCCATGCCCATCCTACAACCCTTGAATTGGTTCAAAATGGTTAGGCAAAGGGGGACATACGAATTTGACACAAATCTCTCTTAATTGACACCCGTTCGTGCTTAATTCAATCCAATTCAGCCTCAACAAATCCCGTTGTCAAGTCCTTGATCAAATCAATATTTTTCCTCACCAATATAACTCACTTGCTTCCCAAATTTGCGATAAAAAACGGTGCTTGACTTTTTCTGGACAAAAACGGCCCTATGCCGACTTTTTCCCAAAAAGTCTCGGGTTGTAGAAAAATCTTCTAAGACTAAATCAACGCTCCTTAAATTTATTGTGACATGACAGAACTTTTAATTTCTAAAATCGGATTCAAATTCGTGGTTAATTTTAATCTAGCGTGTTTTTAGCGTGACCTAAACTACCAAGTTTTAGAAATTTTTAGTGGAAATGACTCGTGGTCGATTTTCTTCGAGCCACAATGAACCCACTCGACACATTGGTGATTTTCGGTTGTCGTGAAAATCTCGAGAATTCAAATTCGAACATAGGATACCAAAACGATATAAAAATCAGTCTAGTGTCGCCCGATGAGAATTTTCCAATTTAGTGGTGTCACCCACGATTAGCCATACATCTCGGTTGAGTCGACCTATCTTTGATTTCAAATCAATTTTTAGCTGAGTCGTAATTGCCTCTAAAGATGAGTACGGTTGAGAAGCCGATTCCTAATCGAATTCTCAGGTTTATCGTATTAAAATTCCTATCGCATTAAAATTCCTTAATGGCTCCCTGGATAGTCTAGTTATCTTGAGAGTGATCAGCTTTGAGAACAGCCCAATAGGGGCATCGATGAAATGCTCGATTTATTCAATAGAAAACAGGATTGAAAATCTGGGATGTCACATGAGCTTTACTTTCATCTAACTTCATTGTTATGGTGACTTTACTTTCACCTAGCTTGGCTGCGTGCATGAGACCTTGGTGGTGGTTGCATGAGAGAGGGACGTGAAAGTGCCAAACACAAGAATGGGAGGCGAGGGGCATTGATTGTCGAGCATGAGAAAGGGTGGTGGGAAATTGAGGTATAAAAGAAAGAGAAAGAGCTCTAATTTTTATTGAGGTTAACCTTTGGCAAGTTTCGTTGGTTTGGTTCAATTCAGCATGAGGAACTGGGAATCGGGTTGGTATTGGGTTGGATTAGATCGATGCACACTACTAGGGCTTGTGTGGGCTTAACCTTGAAAGTTTAGCAAATTCAGGGCCCAAATTCAATGTGGATCACATATTGGGCCAATTCAATGCACTTCAATGGAAACACGTTATTCACAAATAAAAATGTTCCAAATTTTTAAATATAGACGAATATATTACAGAATGAAAATGTAAGAAAATGCAAAAAGTAATGGGGCAACGCTATTTCCACCCTCATTTTGGGTAAGAAATGTCGCGACCTCTTTTTTCTCGGCGTCCGCAATCGGGTACGAGCGCCTAAAGAGGCTAATGGCTCGGCTGAATTTATTAAGCCCAGACTCTCCCAAGTCCACCAATTCACGACTTAATGGTCTGAGTTTTTAACCTGTAAATTAATTTTTAAATTGGAGTCGCCACTAATCGATTTGGGGTGGGTTGATTAGAAACCCGAGTGAAGTATCAGGAGAAATACTCACTCCTACGGAACCAGAGAAATTAGGATCGGGGACTTGATTACACTAGTTAATCACTAATGGCCTTTCGGTACCTAATCTTGTTTAAATCCTAAGGTTTTTGGATGTTCGAAGGGTTCTCTATGCATTTTTGGGAGGAAAACATTTTTTCAGTCATTTTCTAATTTTTGGACACAAAAGGGATTTTTTCGGATTTTTTGGTATTTTTTGGAAAAATACAAGTTTTTGGATTTTTCTAAATTTTTAGCTTTTTTTGGATTTTTGGAATTTTTGGAAAATATGGAATATTTTTTATTTTTTTTGATTTTTCAGAAAATAAAATATTTTCTAATATTTTTCAAAATATTTTTGGAAAATAAATTATTTTTGATTTTTCTCGATTTTTTTAGAAAATAAAACATTTTTCAACATTTTTTAAATATTTTTTGATTTTCTGAAAATTAAAACATTTTTGATTTTTTTGAAAATAAATTATTTATTTATTATTTATTAGAATACTATTTTATATTAAAATAATAAAACAAAACCGGCCCGGGTCGGATCCGTGGGTTGGGTCCGACCCGGGCCGGCGACCCAAACGTAACGCGGGCCCGACTCGGATTTTTCGGCTTGTTCTTTTTTTTTTATTTATTTAATGAAACGGCGTCATGGCCGGGTGTTTAGGGACACCCGGCCCGACCCGACAACCCGGCCCAACAGCTCGCTCCGCGACCCGGCTCCCGCGAACCCTACCCGACCCGGCTCCGATTCGCGACCCGACTTTGCAACCCGCTCCCTTGGTGAAACCCTACCCGGATCCGACCCGGCTTCCACCGCCCCTTAAATTACGGAATCCCTACCCGGCTTTCCAAACCCGGATCCGCTTCGTGACCCGGAAATCGCAAACCTTAGGGTTTGCGAATCCGTGGCGCCGAAAGGGGGGAAACGGGAGCATTCCGGCGGCGACAGCAACGATGACTGGACTACGGAGAGGGAGATGGCGACGACGACATCACGATACCTGTTCGTGGCAACGGCGCGACGGGGGCGGCGCGACGGCGAGACCCACGTGAATCTCCTTTTCTCCGGCGTCCTCTCTCTCTCTCTCTACTCCGGCGAAGCTCGGATCCTTGGCCGCGAGCCCTCGGCCCCCGAAGTCTCTTAGTGGGGTGTCCAAGGGTCGCGACCTCGATCCCTCTCCCTTTCTCCTTCCTCCGCGTGTCACCCGTGCTCGCTTCTCCGGCCGACCTTGGATCTCGGCGTGCTCGCCCTCGGCCCCCCAAGTCTCTCAATGGGAGGTTTCGAGGATCTCGCAGCCTTCGATCCTTCTCGGCCTCGTCTTTGTCTCGTGTCCCTTCGTCGACGGTGGCTCCCCTCTATTTATAGGCGCGGAGCGCGCCGGTCGGCGAGGCTTCGACCCGCCGGTTGGACCGCCGTCCCATCCGCCATCATCGCGCCTCCGGTTATGTCCCGTCGACGCCACTGCCCCCTCGCTCCGCACGCGACCGCCGTCCGCTCATGCTTCTCCCGCGTCGCACTGCCCGCGCGTGCTCTTCGGTGGCGCGAGGAAGAAGACGATGCGGAGGGGCCGGGCTTGAGGCGATGATGGGCCAAAGGCCCATGCGGGGGCTGCTTTTTCTGTTTTTTCTGTTTTTTTGTGTTTTCTCGTTATTTGTTTATTTATTATCCGAAAAAAAGATAAAATAAAATAAAGTTAAATAAAGCTAAATAAAACCTAACTAATTTTAGGCGTCAACAGCTGCCCCTCTTTGAAGGTGAGCTCGCAGAGGTTGCATTCAAAGACAAACTGATGCCTAAATTTTATCCATACATGCATAATAGATTATATTTTACTTAGGACCTATTATCCTACGCAAAAAGAGCACTATAACATTACATATACTAAGACAGATAAGAAGATACCTGTAGTTACTTATCGGGAGTGAGTGAGATAGGGTGTGAACCCCGAGTTTGGCAAGTATAAAGACATCATCATACCTGGTGACATGAAGAGGTTGCTTTTCCAGGGCTCGAACCATTCTTCGGTCGCCTGTTAAAACAATCAATGATTTGTCTAGGACCCGAACCTTTATTCGGTCGCCTTGACGGGGAATTGCTCCTCCAAGACCCGAACCATTCTTTGGTCGCCTATTAAAACAATTAGTGGTTTGTCTAGGACCCGAACCATTCTTCGGTCGCCGTGACGGGAAATTGCTTAAAACTCCTAGGACCCGAACCATTCTTCGGTCGCCCGGGAGATTGTTAAAACAATCGCCGGTTTGTCTCGGACCCGAACCATTCTTCGGTCGCCGTGACGGGAAATTGCATTTCCAGACCCGAACCATTCTTTGGTCGCATGTTAAAACAATCAATGGTTTGTCTTGGACCCGAACCTTTCTTCGGTCGCCTTGACGGGAGATTGCTCCTCCCGGGACCCGAACCATTCTTCGGTCGCCTATTGGAGTAATCGGTGGTTTGTCTCGGACCGAACCATTCTTCGGTCGCCGTGACGGGAAATTGCTTCTCCAGGACCCGAACCATTCTTCGGTCGCCGTGACGGGAAATTGCTTCTCTAGGACCCGAACCATTCTTCAGCCGCCTGTTTAAACAATCAGTGGTTTGTCTCGGACCCGAACCATTCTTCGGTCGTCGTGATGGGAAATTGCTTTTCCAGGACCCGAACCATTCTTCGGTAGCTTGTTAAAACAATCAGTGGTTTGTCTAGGACCCGAACCTTTCTTCGGTCGCCTTGACGGGAGATTGCTCCTCTAGAACCCGAACCATTCTTCGGTCGCCTATTGGAGTAATCAGTGGTTTGTCTCGGACCCGAACCATTCTTCGGTCGCCGTGACGGGAAATTGCTTCTCCAGGACCCGAACCATTATTCGGTCGCTTTGTTAAAACAATCAATGGTTTGTCTAGGACCCGAACCTTTCTTCTAGGTCGCTTTTGACGGGAGATGCTTCTCCGGGACCCGAACCATTCTTCGGTCGCCTATCAAAACAATCAATGGTTTGTCTAGAACCCAAACCTTTCTTTGGTCGCCTTGACGGGAGATGCTTAAAACTCGATGGTTTGTCAGGACCCGAACCATTCTTCGGTCGCCTAAAGGGAAGATGCTTCTCCGGGACCCGAACCATTCTTCGGTCACTTTGTCAAAACAATCAATGGTTTGTCTAGGACCCGAACCTTTCTTCGGTCGCCTTGACGGGAGATGCACCGACCTTTCTTAGGGCATCTCATTTGTTGGGAGAGACAGTACATTGGATGATCACAAGTACAAACTGAAGGAGGACTTTGTCATAATGGGTATTTGGCTGACCATAGGCATTGAAGGGGTACTTGGATGATCACAAGTATGAATTCTTGGGGGATACTTGTTCATTCACAAGTATTGAAGGGGTACTTGATATTCGAAATATTGAAAGGTATTTATGAAGGTGTCCTCACCTCCTGGTAAAGGGGAATACCGAGGATGTACCTAGGATATTCGTGAAGGTCTCTCACCTCCTGGTAATTTGGAATATCGAGGGCGTACCTGAGATATTCGTGAAGATCTCTCACCTCTTGGTAATTAGGAATATTGAGGATGTGCCTCGCATATTCATGAAGGTCTCTCACCTCCTGGTAATTGGGAATATCAAGGGCGTACTTGAGATATTCGTGAAGGTCTCTCACCTCCTCATAATTGGGAATATGGAGGACGTACCTCGAATATTCATGAAGGTCTCTCACCTCCTGGTAATTGGAATATCGAGGGCGTACCTGAGATATTCGTGAAGGTCTCTCACCTCCTGGTAATTGGGAATATTGAGGATGTGCCTCGCATATTCATGAAGGTCTCTCACCTCCTGGTAATTGGGAATATCGAGGGCGTACCTGAGATATTCGTGAAGGTCTCTCACCTCCTGGTAATTGGGAATATGGAGGACGGGCAAATATTCATGAAGGTCTCTCACCTCCTAGTAATGGGAATATCGAGGGCGTACCTAAGATATTCGTGAAGGTCTCTCACCTCCCGGTAATTGGGAATATGGAGGACATGCCTCAAATATTCATGAAGGTCTCTCACCTCCGGTAATTGGGAATATCGAGGGCATACCTGAGATATTCATGAAGGTCTCTCACCTCTTGGTAATGGGAATGTCGAGGGCGTGCCTCACTTATTCATGAAGGTCTCTCACCTCCTGGTAAAGGGGAATATCGAGGGCGTACCTGAGATATTCGTGAAGGTCTCTCATCTCCTGGTAATTGGGAATATTGAGGACATGCCTCACATATTCATGAAGGTCTCTCACCTCCTGGTAAAGGGGAATATCGAGGACGTACCTTGGATATTCGTGAAGGTCTCTCACCTCCTCGTAGTTGGAATATCGAGGACGTACCTTGGATATTCATGAAGGTCTCTCACCTCATGGTAATTGGAATATCGAGGACGTGTCCCGCATATTCGTGAAGGTTTCTCACCTCCTGGTAACATAAACTTGAATGTAGCATGAGGCTTACCTGGGTGGCCGCAGGCACTTAAAAGGGGTGGAACACCTGGATAGCCACAGGTGTACAAAGTACTGGAATACTTGGATAAACACAAGTATTTAGTGATATGATCTGGGACCACTCAGGTTGGTCCAAGTATCATGATGATAAGAGAGCATACCTGGGTAGGCGCAGTGCACAAAAAAAGTGGAATGCTTGAACAGCTACTATATCATTTGGGGACAACTCGGGCAAGTTAAGTATCATGAAAATGATGTACCTAGACAACGGTGGGTACTTGACGATATGGGGATACCTAGACAGTAGGTATTCCAAGAGATATTTGGTCAGTCACAAGTATCAATACTCGGGGACAACTTGAACATGTCAAGTGTCGGGAAAAGGGAGCATCCGACGGTGGAGTACTCAAAGACAACGGAGGATACCTAGAGCGGTAGGTATTCAACAATAAAGGAATACTTGGTTAGTCAAAGTATCAATCGAGGGAATAGGTCGAGTGTAAGAAAAAGGAGTATCCGGACGGTGTACTCAAAGACAATGGGATGCTAAGACCAAACTCAAAAAGGATGACTCGAATAGGTAGAGTGTCAAGAAGAGAGTACCGGACAATGATAGGTACCTTAAGACAAATGGGGATAGAGATATGCTTACCTGACAATATCTCTGATCTCTAAGAGTATGTTTACTATTTGCACAGTATGCACACATGATTGTATATGCTGTAAATTCATGAGTTCAAATGAGATTCATGCATGACAATTTTGTCAGTTCTGCATCTTTTGATTTCCACTGGGGAAGATTTTGAAAGACAACCTTCATTTAGAATGTAGATGTCTTGAGCATGCCAGATGAGGGACTTTCAGTCTGAAATGACTTTCCGCTCATTCTCATGGAAAAGGCTATCCTGACCATTGATGCATGATTCATAAGGACCACACTTCTCACTGTCATCATGTCAGCAGGGGTCTGAGTATTCTCGCAAATGGTACGACTTTACCAATGTGAGAGGTCTTTGTTGAAATTGTGATGAAGACTTGGTCAATAGCTCATCGAATGGGACCATCGAGGTTAAGGCTCATGAACGAAGTGCCGCACGATCATCTCCAGGTTTGCAAGTCAAGAGTCCTGCGAAAAGAGATAGAATAGTCTTGCTCGTACTTCTTCGAGCGATGCTTATAAACATATGAAATCCTACGTTAATTGAAGTGCCCCTAGTCTGAAGAGACTTTTACAATGGGAATGTGATGTAGACTTAGCTCACATGTAAGAGGGTGAGAGTTGGTGATTGCCTTGGCATTTGTCACTAGTCTTTCTTGTCATATGGAGGTTCTATGACCACAATAACAACTTTTTTTTGGCTGTATTTTTACTTGGAGGGCATTGGCCTTGCTTTTACTGCTTTTTTATGCCCTTATTTTTACGTTCTTCAAATATGGGCATTGACCTTGCTTTTACATGCCCTTTTTTATTTTTTTCATTCTTGTTGCTTGAGAGCTGATCTTGGCAAGCTTAATCGAAGCATCGTTATTAGACTCTTGAGCCTTCATCTTCAACGGGCGCTCAGGCTATAATAACTTCTGCTTTGTCTTGATGTGAGGTTAAAATTACAGACTCACTTGGGTTGTACAATGAATACAAGTGCGTAAAGAAAGAATTGCTCTTCATGACTCTAGGACACTTAAATTAACGCGAGTGTTCATATGCAATAAAGACACTTGAAGATTGATGCAAGTGCAAGCAAGAAAATTTCTATCCCCTTTCTCGCCTTGTGATGCTGACTTGTTTTCGACTTGCCCCAGCATGGGGTGGTTCTTCGACGGGGATATGAGAGAAATTTCATCAGTGTATGGGGCTCAATGGGGTGAGCGATGGAATGCCTCTCACTATTTTGGTTTATCGTACCATTCGCGAGAGAACTCTTTACCCGCAGCCATGGAATCTTCTGCACTCATCTCACAAGTGTATAAATGGGGGACTGTGTGTAGGATATGGCTTGCCTTTCATCATTCTGACGCGCCTCATTCAGCATGCTCAATTAATCTTGTATTCTTCACTTAGCTGTCTATTCTAATAATTCTCAATGGAATCAGTGATTTAGACAGACAAAATCATCATGCATAATTCATCTGGAAATGACATGCAACATTTTGAATATGATGGAGTTTGAACTCTTTAAAACAAGTAAATGGCTTTGACTCAATTGACAACTTTAGAAGTTAACATGATGGTGTTTCCAAATATGTTAAATTTTGAACATCAAAATGGTTATTTGCAAATGGGTGTCGATAGTTATCCCTATTGATTAGGGATATGACTCATGAAGGATCAGCCAAGGTTGGGGATCGATCGGGCATCTCTGTTTTTGCCCCGCGTAGAAGAGAAGATGTACAAGTAGATCAATTAGTCTCGGCCAAAATCAAATGTGAGTTGAGGCCGAAGATTTTCCGTCATTTGCTTTGGCGATTATTCAAGACGCCATTTTCATTTGGGAGAGTTTGTTATCTCATTGATTTTATCCTTGTCAAGTTGATCCTACAAAAAACAAGACATGCTTTCATTGATTTGTTATCCTTGCTTTTGACAGTCAAGTGATCCTGCAACAAACAAGAGGGAATGTGTTAGTCATGAACTCTTTCAAGAGTCGAATAACTGGAAGCGATACAACTTTACCCTTCACTGGTTTGCAGATGATTAGGTGAACCTAAAGTGAGAAGGGGGACACGAAGTCCTATGTCCCTTGCTTCATTAGGTTAATTATTCTTGAATTGGCTCTGGATGACATGTCTTTTTACACGAAGCCTAGGTAAATTTGATGTGGGTCATTTCCATGTACTAGCTTGGCCAATATTGATTTTGCCTAACCATCAAGTTTGGCTCTTGAATCCCGTGTGCTTCATGTCAATAGGGGAATATGTCAAAAGTGAATTCAAAGAGGGGGAGTATTGGAAACGATACCAAATTACTCTTCCCAAAGTTTGTATTTTTGACTCATGATGATGTTTGAATGTCGATGACAGCCTTTTCGTCTTGGCATAGTTTGACATTTTTTCAATTGGCCTTCCTCACTTGTGACCATGTATGCATGATTGCCGGTCGTTGATTCATCTGCAACGCCTTCCTTCTGTGGAATTTCTCCTTCTGTCTTTAACTATAGCATGATTGGGCAAAAGTCATGTACCTCAAGCTTCTATGGAATCTGAGATGGACAATCAAAACCTCCAATTCTCTCGATGGGAATTACTTCTTGCGAGAGCATGCGTCTAAATAGGAAGGGTTTCTAGGTCCTCATTTTGAATAGGGGCTAGAGACCACTTCAACTGTCTGGATTCCTTCCCTGTTGACAATAGCCAATTCAAAGGAAGAGAAGAGATCCCTTCCCTGTGCTTCTGGGCTTGTCGAAGCTGGAGGTCCCGTTGATGAAACCACAACATCTGGTTGCTTAGGCACATTGTGGGGAAAGGATATTGCTACGCTTGTGAAGGAGTTGGGCAGAGCAAGGTGGAGTGTACAGAGCTCTTGGGAAAGGCTTGATTCCAAATCGTACCTATTACGCCTATTTTTCGTTTTTAAATAGAAGAGAGAGGACATCATTTCTAAATTATATTCAGAGAATAAGACTTACCCTCTTTTGGTGTAAGATGATTCTTTCTATTTGCCCCTGTTTTCTTGGCATGGTGTCTTTGAATTTGGCGAGTTCACCTGTTGCGCTTGCTTCAAATGCTCCCTGTCACACTAAGTCAAAGGGGACGGGAATGATCTTCTGAGACATGAAGTGAGTGGGTCAGAAAGACAAACATGATTAAATTTATCATCTTGTTTTAACAAAAGCTTTTGGGTGATGAAATTTTTTTTTTCAAAATACGTCTTTGGGGGAGAAAAAGCATGAGGAAGCCCAGCCCTCAGTATTCTCCTTGGATGATATATTTTTTCATGGTTGGATAGCATCATCGGGCTGGTTTGGAGTACCGCCTCATGCTCTTAAAACAAAATATTACAACTGTACAATAGAGTACTTGGAATGGAAAATACAATCGTAGCACACTAGATAAGATGAGAAACATGAAATTATAAAAACAAGTAAAACCCATGAAAACTCCTATGTAAAGGAGCGCTTTGATAGTGTTGGTCTTGAAGCTAAGCATCTTTGAAATCCTTGTCTTCAATAGACTCGAAGTTTTCGCATGCGATGACTACCTCGTTGAAGTTATGGAAGTGTAACCTATGCAGCCAACAGCGCTGCTTGCGGGACAAAACCTCTATGAACTGCTTCATTAACTCCTCTTCAGCCAGTTGAGGGTGGGTTTGCATCATGAAAGCCCTCCACCTCCCTGCGTATGATCGGAAATCTTCCATTGGTTTTCTTGTGAAGTGAGCCAAGCTCTCACAAGGTAGTTCGATTCCGATCCGGCTTTGGTACCGATGCAAGAATGTGGAAGTCAGCTCATTCCAATCCTTTAGAAGATAAATGCTTGCTGTGATAAACCATTGCAATGCAGACCCGTGAGAGTTTCTTGGAATGCCCGAGTTGTGAACGACATCGGCCATAGTACCGACTCATTTCCGCATGGAGATATTGCAAGTGGGCCACGGGACAAGCTATGCCATTATACTTGCGGAGATTGGGTATCCACATTTCTGTGGGGCTCATGATCCTACGAGGGCAAGACGGGCTTGATGTATCTTAGTTAGGCCAATGGTTTTCCCACTGCATATCTGTTGTAGTGGTGAACTTTTCTGTTTCAGGGAAGTTGGATTCTACCGAGATTATCCCATTACTTTCTTCTTGGTCAAGATTTCCGAATGAGGATGAAGTATTGAAGCTATTCTCATGGTCAAAGGATGAGCTCAATACTTCATTAGGATCGTAGCGGATAAAGACGTATGATTCTTCTCCTGACGGGCCTTCATCCCCGGATGAGAGTAGGAAACAGTGATACGATGAATCGTCAGTTTCATTGTTGAAATAACGTTGGAAGTCCTTGGGATTGTATTCTAGGGCCGGGAAGTCTTCAGGGTTGTACTCTAGAGGATGGTAGCCTTCAAAGCTGTATTCTTGGGAACGTGCTTTGGTGCGGTGGCTCATCGGCAAATGCTGAATTGATTGCTTAGGCTTTCTTTTCTTGGCCCCCGGTCCGGACCTTTTGAGTAAAGGGCCTGCGTTTCGCCGGCTCTTGTCAAGGGGAGTGAAAGACACTAGAGCTTCACTATGTCTCGATTCACTTTCCCAAGTTGATAGGGTTGGTATTCTTTGGACCCTAGCTCTTGGAGTAAGCTTGGGGAGTTGTCCAATCGTGCCCCGGTCTTGAACAGCTCTGTCTGTCTTTGATCTCGTACAAAGGCTCCTTGCCTTTCCTAGTGGGAAATTTTCCAGTAACAGGGTGTTGTTCAGCTGCCCATTTATCATGCAAGGCTTCATTGACATGCTCTTCTCCTATCTCAGCGACTAACGGTTCCTCGTGCTCCGCGATCATTGGCTCTTCGTAGGGCAGGGTGATGTCAAGATTATACTCTTGGTGAAAAACATGAATTAGTTCCCTCCAGGCTTTAAGGGGACTAATCTTCCTGACAATGTACCATCGCAAGGCAGGGCCAGTCAAGCTCGATTGGTATGATTGAATCATCCTTCGAACCAGGTAGACCTGTAAGTAAGTCTCTGGACGGGGGGTATCAGCATACCTTTCGCATTAAGGTGCTTTGAGCTCTTCAGGAATCTCAATGCCGGCGTAATTAGACAAGTCCATGGGATTCTGCTCCTGCAGCTGGCTTAATTTTTTCATGATCTTTTCAAACTGTCTATGGTACTGGCTATTTTCTGGCAAATTTGCAGGTGTCATGACGGTGTTTGAGACAACTATAGAGTTGGGCTCAGCTTGAGTGGATTTCATTTGTCTCGAGAGTTGTTGAAGGACAATGGACATCTGTCCTACGCTGTCTTCAATGTTAATGAGGCGATTTTGTACATCATTCTGATCGGGGCCAATTGTATGAGGCCATTCGCGAGCGATTGGTGGCTGGCGATTCATAGTTACGTTCGTTGCTAGAAAACAATGAATGAGCACGAAAGTAAACAAAGATTGACCCATGGCAATGGTCTAACTGTTTTTTTTATTTATCAAAAGAGGATTTATAGACTGCCAACTCCTAACATCTAGAACTTGAAATTGAAAAGATAGGGTGAAATACTAGATATTAAACAAGAGTTCCTAAACAATGGGACAGAACTTTCACACTATTTACACTAAGGGGCACATGATTGCCAATTTATATGCGACGGGGAGCCTTGTTCTTGCGAGAACGCCCGCTTCCTTGAAGCGGCTCGAGGTGTGCATCCAGTCCATTCCCAAATCCCTCTCCATGAGCTCTGCTTGCTCGTGTGGGCTGCTCTCTCTGATTGGGTGAGGGACTGATGGCTTCCATTTTGTCGGGATACGATGGTTGTGGATGTAGCACATGGAGGCGTGGTGGGCTTTTTCTTCTCCCTCAAGCCCTTCAGGTACCATGATCCTTTTGCGATGGCACTTGTCCCAGGTTTCCTCAACGATAGAAATTTCGATTGCGTAGTCACGGCTTGTGTTGAAAAGAACTGGAGGGATCATCCTCTTGAAAGGCGGTGGGATCTCCTGAAGGGCTCCATATTGTCGTGCTACCCGATACGGGTAATAGGGAATGGCGCCGGTGAGGCCGAGCAATGGAATTGGGCGGGTGCGTATGTAAGCAAAGCGGGCCCTCTTTTCATGGAACCAACCAGCACACCATTGGAATGCCTCAGGAGCTGGGTTTCTTAGGAGGTCAACCCAATTTAAACAGCTTTGATTGGGAATGTATGGTCCTAAAACCATAAATTTTTATAATGGGTTTTCGAAAGCATTCATTTCAGACGATCGCATGAAGTCTCGAAATTCGCTTAGGTGAGAAAAGAACCAGACTTGTAAAATTTCAGGAGAGGCTCGCATGATTTTCTCCGAGTTGTCTTTAAAACGATTAAAAGACAAGAATGTTTCAGTTAAAATCATGTTGACATAATTTCCCCCTCTCAAGATTTGATCAACTATCCATGCCATCTTAGGACTTATGGCATTTCTTTGATGGGGAAAACGATGAGCCCGAAAAAGGCCAGGAGGAAAATCTCACTTTTTTGGGTCATAGGCTGGTTTTGAAAACATGCATTCATGAATTCTAAAGGGCATACATTATGGTTGTTTTCAAGAATTTGCTTCATGACATGGATTTCAATTCCTAAAAGTCGTGCCAACCCGCGCCATGGGAGGGCACCTGTTGATGGTTTGACGAGCTTTTTCTCAAGAGGCATTCCAGTGATGATGCTGTATTCTTCCAGGGTTGGGGTTAGCTCAAACCTCCCGAATATAAAAGTAACCGTCTTCGGGCACCAGAAATGTGCCATGGCTTGTATGACTTCAGGGCGAACAGTGATTTGGATCAATGATAGAAGATGACCAACTTTGGCCTTCACATGCTCTTGGGCAAACTGATCTAATTGACCCCACCATCTGAAGAGCTCCGCCTTGGGAGCAGGAATGAATTGGATATCGTCTTTCCCCATCGCATATAAACCGGGACTTGAAAAGCTTATCCTAAATTGCCATGGGCCAAATAAAAGACTGAGTAAAAGTAAAGAAAACACTTTGCTTTTAAATAAAATGGCAAGCACAAAGACATGCGCATGGGACGTGCGGCTCGATTTCTAACTCGAAGGCTTGATGAAATTAAAAAGGTATCCGCCGTCGCAGTCTCGCGTTAGCAAAGCATACCCTCCTAACCTCGGCTAAGAAATTCGGGGAAAAGAAAGGCAACCTCTACATCGCAGTCTCACGTTCAAGGTCGTATCTTTCTTAACACCATCCTAAAAATCCTATGGCGGCCCAGGTCCGGCGGCCGGGTTGTGTGTGTCATGTGTAGTGTTTAAAACAGTAAAGCATGTACAACAATTTATGATCACAAAAACATTTTATTTTAACAGAATAAAAAAACTTTAAGCTATTACCCCGCATAAAAAAAAAAAAAACCAAGTCAGCAAAGCATTTAAACAAAGATAAAATGGCCTATGTCCTCAAAGTCCCCAGCGGAGTCGCCATGCTGTCGCAACCTCTTTTTTCTCGGCACCCGCAATCGGGTACGAGCGCCTAAAGAGGCTAATGGCTCGGCTGAATTTATTAAGCCCGGACTCTCCCAAGTTCACCAATTCATGACTTAATGGTCTGAGTTTTTAACCTGTAAATTAATTTTTAAATTGGAGTCGCCACTAATCGATTTGGGGTGGGTTGATTAGAAACTCGAGTGAAGTATCAGGAGAAATACTCACACCTGCGCAACCAGAGAAATTAGGATCGAGGACTTGATTACACTAGTTAATCACTAATGCCCTTTTGGTACCTAATCTTGTTTAAACCCTAAGGTTTTTGGATGTTCGAGGGGTTTTCCATGCATTTTTGGGAGGAAAACATTTTTGAGTCATTTTCTAATTTTTGGACAAAAAAGGGATTTTTCGGATTTTTTTGGTATTTTTGGAAAAATACAAGTCTTTTTGGCTTTTTCTGAATTTTTAGCTTTTTTGAATTTTTGGCCTTTTTTTGGAAAATATGGAATATTTTTTATTTTTTTTATTTTTCGGAAAATAAAATATTTTTTAATATTTTTCAAAATATTTTTGGAAAATAAATTATTTTTGATTTTTCTCGATTTTTTTAGAAAATAAAACATTTTTCAACATTTTTTAAATATTTTTTCATTTTTGAAATTAAAACATTTTTGATTTTTTTGAAAATAAATTATTTATTTATTATTTATTAGAATACTATTTTATATTAAAATAATAAAACAAAACCGCCCGGCCGGATCCGCGGTTGGGTCCGACCGGGCTAGCGACCCAAACGCAACGCGGCCCGACTCGGATTTTTTTTTTTTTTTTTATTTATTTAATGAAACGGCGTCGTGGCCGGGTGTTTAGGGACACCCGGCCCGACTCGACAACCCGACCCTAGCCCGCTCCGCGACCCGGCTCCCGCGAACCCTACCCGACCCGGCTCCGATTCGTGACCCAACTTCGCAACCCGTTCCCTTGGTGAAACCCTACCCGGATCCGACCCGGCTTCCACCGCCCCCTTAAATCACGGAATCCCTACCCGGCCCCAAACCCGGGATCCGCTTCGTGACCGGAAAATCGCAAACCCTAGGGTTTGCGAATCCAGCACCGAAAGGGGGAAACGGGAGCATTCCGGCGGCGACGGCAACGATGCGGGACTACGAAGAGGGAGATGGCGACGGCGACATCACGATACTTGTTCGTGGGCAACGGTGCGACGGGGGCGGCGGGGGGCGGCGCGACGGCGAGACCCACACGAATCTCCTTTTCTCCGCGCCCTCTCTCTCTCTCTACTCCAAATAGCAGCCCGGTGCCGCGAGCCCTCGGCCCCCGAAGTCTCTCGGTGGGGTGTCCAGGGTCGCGACCTCGATCCCTCTCCCTTTCTCCATCCTCCGCGCGTCTCTCGTGGGACTTCTCCGGCCGACCTTGGATCTCGGCGTGCTCGCCCTCGGCCCCCTTCGAAGTCTCTCAATGGGAGGTTTCGAGGATCCGCAGCTCTTCGATCCTTCTCGGCCTTGTCTCGTGTCCCTTCGTCGACGGTGGCTCCCCTCTATTTATAGGCGCGGGAGCGGCCGGTCGGCGAGGCCGACCGCCGGTTGGACCGCCGTCCCATCCGCCATCATCGCTACCTCCGGTCCTGTCCCGTCGACGCCACCTGCCCCTCTGCTCCGCACGCGACCGCCGTCCGCTCATGCTTCTCCGCCGTCGCACCTGCTCGCGCATGCTCTTCAGTGGCGCGAGGAAGAAGACGATGCGGAGGGGCCGGGCTTGAGGCGATGATGGGCCAAAGGCCCATGCGGGGGCTGCTTTTTCTGTTTTTTCTGTTTTTTTGTTTTTCGTTATTTGTTTATTTATTATCCGAAAAAAAGATAAAATAAATAAAGTTAAATAAAGCTAAATAAAACCTAACTAATTTTAGGGGTCAACACCTGCCCTCTTTGAAGGTGAGCTCAGAGGTTGCATTCAAAGACAAACCGATGCCTAAATTTTATCCATACATGCATAATGATCATATTTTACTTAGGACCTATTATCCTATGCAAAAAGAGCACTATAACATTACATATACTAAGACAGAGATAAGAAGATACCTCGTAGTTACTTACCGGGAGTGAGTGACATAGGGTGTGAACCCCGAGTTTGGCAAGTATCAAGGCGTCATCTTACCTGGTGACATGAAGAGGTTGCTTTTCCAGGGCTCGAACCATTCTTCGGTCGCCTGTTAAAACAATCAATGATTTGTCTAGGACCGGAACCTTTCTTCGGTCGCCTTGACGGGAATTGCTCCTCCAGATCCGAACCATTCTTTGGTCGCCTATTGGAGTAATCGGTGGTTTGTCTTGGACCCGAACCATTCTTTGGTCGCCGTGACGGGAACTTGCTTCTCCAGACCCGAACCTTTCTTCGGTCGCCTTGACGGGAGATTGCTCCTCCAGGACCCGAACCATTCTTCGGTCGCCTATTGGAGTAATCGGTGGTTTGTCTCGGACCCGAACCATTCTTCGGTCGTCGTGACGGGAAATTGCTTCTCCAGACCCGAACCATTCTTCGGTCGCCGTTAAAACAATCGTGGTTTGTCTCGAACCCCAACCATTCTTCGGTCGTTGTGACGGGAAATTGCTTTTCCAGGACCGGAACCATTCTTCGGTCGCCTGTTAAAACAATCGCAGTGGTTTGTCTAGGACCGGAACCTTTCTTCGGTCGCCTTGACGGGAGATTGCTCCTCAGGACCCGAACCATTCTTCGGTCGCCTATTGGAGTAATCAGTGGTTTGTCTCGACCGAACCATTCTTCGGTCGCCGTGACGGAAATTGCTTCTCCAGACCCGAACCATTCTTCGGTCGCCCGTTAAAACAATCGTGGTTTGTCTCGGACCCCAACCATTCTTCGGTCGTCGTGACGGGAAATTGCTTTTCCGGGACCCGAACCATTCTTCGGTCGCCCGTTAAAACAATCGTGGTTTGTCTAGGACCCGAACCTTTCTTCTGTCGCCTTGACGGGAGATTGCTCCTCCAGACCCAAACCATTCTTTGGTTGCCTATTGAGTAATCGTGGTTTGTCTCGGACCCGAACCATTCTTCGGTCGCCGTGACAGAAATTGCTTCTACGTAACCCGAACCATTCTTCTGGCCGCCCGTTAAAACAATCGGTGGTTTGTCTAGGACCCGAACCTTTCTTCGGTCGCCCGTCAAAACAATCAATGGTTTGTCTAGGACCCGAACCTTTTTCGGTCTCCTTGACGGGAGATTGCTCCTCCAGACCCGAACCATTCTTCGCCGCCTATTGGAGTAATCGTGGTTTGTCTCGGACCCGAACCATTCTTCGGTCACCTGTTAAAACAATCAGTGGTTTGTCTCGGACCCGAACCATTCTTCGGTCGCCGTGACGGGAAATTGCTTCTCCAGACCCGAACCATTCTTCGGTCGCCCGTCAAAACAATCAATGGTTTGTCTAGGACCCGAACCTTTCTTCTGGTCGCCTTGACGGAGATGCTTCTCCAGACCCGAAGCATTCTTTGGTCGCCTGTCAAAACAATCAATGGTTTGTCTAGGACCCGAACCTTTTTTCGGTCTCCTTGACGGGAGATTGCTCCTCCAGGACCCGAACCATTCTTCGGTCGCCTATTGGAGTAATCAGTGGTTTGTCTCGGACCCGAACCATTCTTCGGTCGTCGTGACGGGAAATTGCTTCTCCAGGACCCGAACCATTCTTCGGTCGCCTGTTAAAACAATCAGTGGTTTGTCTCGGACCCCAACCATTCTTCGGTCGTCGTGACGGGAAATTGCTTTTCCAGGACCCGAACCATTCTTCGGTCGCCTGTTAAAACAATCAGTGGTTTGTCTAGGACCCGAACCTCTCTTCGGTCGCCTTGACGAGAGATTGCTCCTCCAGGACCCGAACCATTCTTCGGTCGCCTATTGGAGTAATCGTGGTTTTTCTCCACGACCCGAACCATTCTTCGGTCGCCTGTCAAAACTATCAATGGTTTGTCGAGGACCCGAACCTTTCTTCGGTCGCCTTGACGGGAGATGCTTCTCCAGGACCCGAACCATTCTTCGGTCGCCTGTCAAAACAATCAATGGTTTGTCTAGGACCCGAACCTTTCTTCGGTCGCCTTGACGGGACATGCACCGACCTTTCTCAGGGCATCTCATTTGTTGGGAGATAGTACTTGGATGATCACAAGTACAAACTCTTGGAGGATACCTGGATGATCACAAGCATCGGAGGGGTACCTGGGATATTCATGAAGGTCTCTCACCTCCTGGTAAAGGGGAATATCGAGGATGTACCTAGGATATTCGTGAATGTCTCTCACCTTCTGGTAAATTGGAATATCTAGAGCGTACCTGAGATATTCGTGAAGGTCTCTCACCTCCTGGTAATTGGGAATATTGAGGATGTGCCTCGCATATTCATGAAGGTCTCTCACCTCCTGGTAATTGGGAATATCGAGGGTGTACCTGAGATATTCATGAAGGTCTCTCACCTCCTGGTAATTGGGAATATGGAGGACGTACCTCGAATATTCATGAAGGTCTCTCACCTCCTGGTAATTGGAATATCGAGGGCGTACCGAGATATTCGTGAAGGTCTCTCACCTCCTGGTAATTGGGAATATTGAAGATGTGCCTCGCATATTCATGAAGGTCTCTCACCTCCTGGTAATTGGGAATATCGAGGGCGTACCTGAGATATTCGTGAAGGTCTCTCACCTCCTGGTAATTGGGAATATGGAGGACGTACCTCAAATATTCATGAAGGTCTCTCACCTCCTAGGAATTGGGAATATCGAGGGCGTACCTAAGATATTCGTGAAGGTCTCTCACCTCCTGGTAATTAGGAATATGGAGGACGTACCTCAAATATTCATGAAGGTCTCTCACCTCCTGGTAATTGGGAATATCGAGGGCATACCTGAGATATTCATGAAGTTCTCTCACCTCCTGGTAATTGGGAATATGGAGGACGTACCTCAAATATTCATGAAGGTCTCTCACCTCCTGGTAATTGGGAATATTGAGGGCGTACCTGAGATATTCGTGAAGGTCTCTCACCTCCTGGTAATTGGGAATATGGAGGACATGCCTCGCATATTCATGAAGGTCTCTCACCTCCTGGTAATTGGAATATCGAGGACGTGTCCCGCATATTCATGAAGGTTTCTCACCTCCTGGTAACATAAACTTGAATGTAGCATGAGGCTTACCTGGGTGGCCGTAGGCACTTAAAAGGGGTGGAACACCTGGATAGCCACAGGTGTACAAAGTACTGGAATACTTGGATGAACACAAGTATTTAATGATACAACTTGGGACCACTCAGTTGGTCCAAGTGTAAGAAAGCATACCTGGGTAGGTGCAGGCACACAAAGCAGTGGAATGCTTGAACAGCTGCTATTATTTGGAAACAACTCGGGCAAGTTGAGTGTCATGAAAAGGAAGTACCTAGACAACGGTGGGTACTTGACGATATGGGGATACCTAGACAACAGTAGGTATTCCCAAAGATACTTGGTCAGTCACAAGTATCAATACTCTGGGGACAACTCGAACAGGTCGAGTGTCGTTAAGAGGGAGTACCCGAACGGTGGACGGTATTAAAAGACAATGGGATACTAAGACAGTTGTAAGCATCCAAACTTAAAGGACGACTCAAATAGGTCAAGTGTTAAGAAGAGAGTACCGAGACAGCGATAGGTACCTTAAGACAAATGGGGATAGAGATATGCTTACCTGACAATATCTCTGATCTCTAAGAGTATGTTTGCTATTTGCACAGTATGCACACATGATTTTATATGCTGTAAATTCATGAGTTCAAATGAGATTCATGCATGACAATTTTGTCAGTTCTGCATCTTTTGATTTCCACTGGGGAAGATTTTGAAAGACAACATTCATTTAGAATGTAGATGTCTTGAGCATGCCAGATGAGGGACTTTCAGTCTGAAAGAACTTTCCGCTCACTCTCATGGAAAAGGCTATCCTGACCATTGATATAGGATTCATAAGGACCACACTTCTCACTGTCATCATGTCAGCAGGGGTCTGAGTATTCTTGCAAATGGTACGACTTTACCAATATGAGAGGTCTTTGTTGAAATTGTGATGAAGACTTGGTCAATAGCTCATCGAATGGGACCGTTGAGGTCAAGGCTCATGAACGAAGTGCCGCACGATCATCTCCAGGTTTGCAAGTCAAGAGTCCTGCGAAAAGAGATAGAATAGTCTTGCTCGTACTTCTTCGAGCGATGCTTATAAACATATGAAATCCTACGTTAATTGAAGTGCCCCTAATCTGAAGAGACTTTTACAATGGGAATGTGATGTAGACTTAGCTCACATGTAAGAGGGTGAGAGTTGGTGACTATCTTGGCATTTGTCACTAGTTTTTCTTGTCATATAGAGGTTCTATGGACCATAACAACAACTTTTTTTTGGCTGTATTTTTTTACTTAGAGGGCATTGGCCTTGCTTTTACCAGGCACGCAACGCGGGCCCGACTCGGATTTTTCGGCTTTTTTTTTTTTATTTAATGAAACGGCGTCGTGGCCGGGTGTTTAGGGACACCCAGCCCGACCCGACAACCCGGCCCAACAGCTCGCTCCGCGACCCGGCTCCGATTTGCGACCCGACTTCGCAACCCGCTCCCTTGGTGAAACCCTACCCGGCTTTCCAAACTCGGATCCGCTTCGTGACCCGGAAATCACAAACCCTAGGGTTTGCGAATCCGCGGCGCCGAAAGGGGGGAACGGGAGCATTCCGGCGGCGATGGCAACAATGACGGCGACATCACGATACCTGTTCGTGGCAACGGCGCGACGGGGGCGGCGCGACGGCGAGACCCACGCGAATCTCCTTTTCTCTGGCGTCCCTCTCTCTCTCTCTCTCTACTCCGGCGAAGCCTAGATCCGAAGCCGCGAGCCCTCGGCCCCCTTGAAGTCTCTCAGTGGGGTGTCCAAGGGTCGCGACCTCGATCCCTCTCCCTTTCTCCTTCCTCAGCGCGTCTCTGTGCTCACTTCTCCGGCCGACCTTGGATCTCGGCGTGCTCGTCTCGGCCCCCCTCCGAAGTCTCTCGTGGGAGGTTTCGAGATCCGCAGCCTTTCGATCCTTCTCGGCCTCGTCTCGTGTCCCTTCTTCGACGGTGGCTCCCCTCTATTTATAGGCACGGGAACAGCCGGTCGGCGAGGCTTCGACCCGCCGGTTGGACCGCCGTCCCATCCGCCATCATCGCTGCCTCCGGTCACGTCTCGTTGACGCCACCTGCCCCTCTGCTCCGCACGCGACCGCCGTCCGCTCATGCTTCTCCGGCGTCGCACCTGCTCTTCAGTGGTGCGAGGAAGAAGACGATGCGGAGGGGCCGGGCTTGAGGCGATGATGGGCCGGGCACCCATGCGGGGGCTGCTTTTTTTGTTTTTTCTGTTTTTCTGTGTTTTCTCGTTATTTGTTTATTTATTATCTGAAAAAAAGATAAAATAAAATAAAGTTAAATAAAGGTAAATAAAACCTAACTAATTTTAGGCGTCAACAGGAAAGTATTTTTTTTTTCAGTTAACCAGCCAAATTAACCTTCTTTTTCTCTTCAATTTACTGTTTTTTTTATCATGCTAATTAAAGAAAAACTGCATTTATCCCTATCATCTCTCTCATCAATTTCTTAATATAAATGTCCAATTACATCCAACAAGATATCATATTATCTTATATCCTATTATCACTTTGTCTAGAGAAGATTATTAATTGCATATTTAATTCACAAAAGCCACATAGAAGATGTTAAATTTATATTTCTAATGACTTATGAATACACAATTAATTGCTTATTTTTAATCAAATAGTTTGAGCAAACCATTGTTTCAAAGTTGAGAATTAAAATTCAATTAGTTTCATAGTTTGACTTATATCTATATATATATATATGTTGATATTAGTTTGTTGGTTGTATTTGAGGCCGCATCCTTCGTGTGGAAGGATGGCTGAGTTATCCCCATTCTTTGTAGTTTTGGGGTGTGACATAATTCATATTAATTGCTTTCTTTATTGTAGGAGTCAAACGATAAGAAATTCCTTTCATTTTTTTCCTTTTTTGCTTATCTTTTGTTAATATCTAGATATAAATTAATATGTTTAACATTTGATCATGCTTCTAAAAATCAACCTTTTTCATATTTTTATCATTTTTTCTCTTCCAAATTTTATCAAAAAAGTCTTAAACCTTTTTTTGATGCCGATTTAGTCCTAAACCTTTTTATGTCGTGCCGTTCAGTTCTTTTCGGCCAATTTTGGCCGGATTTTGCTGATTGGACACCAGCTAGCTAACATGGCTCGATCGGCACCGATGTTGAAATTTTTTAATAATACTTTAATATTTTTTATTTTTCGATTTTTTATTATTTTATTATTTTATTATTTTTTTCTTTCTCTTTATTTTTCTCCTCTTCTTCCTCCAGCTGGTTGTCGGACCTCGGCGATCGGCCGAGGTGCCGGTCGGTGAGGTTAAGGTCGACTCCGGCTGGCCACCTTGCCGTGGCCGCGAGGGTGGCCTCGCGTGAGGCAGCAAGGCTCGCCCTTGTTGGATCCGGCAAGGGTCGAGCCTCGACCATGGTTGGGGAGGCTCGAACTTGCCAGATCCAGTGAGGGTGAGCCTCGCCCGCCTGGTGCAAGGCTGCCCTCGAGGCTTGGGCGGCAAGGCTTGCCTCGCCGGATCTAGCAACGAGTTGGGATTCAAGTCGAACTCCGTCAACATCTTGCTCTTCACCTTCGCGAGCTCGTCTCCGGGGAGTCATTCTTCTCTTCAACGAAGGCGGGGTACCTTGCCGTGAGGTTGGAATCCGCGGTGAAAGTGAAGTTGCCCCCACCACCGCCAAGGCGAGTGGAGGAGCTTGATGGCTCAGGTCAAGGCGAGCCCGAGGAGTGCCGTGAAGGAATTGACACTCTCCAGAGGCGGAGCCATCCAGTGCTGAAGATCCTTGAGGAGCATCGGATCCAGCGCGGCGCGCGCTGATCCGACTAGGTTAGAGCTGTCGGCTCCATCAGAATAGGCTTCGGGAGTTGATCGAATTGAGCCGGCCTCTCGCGCCAAGCTAACGGGGCTCGCCCTCGTCGGCCATGAGCGAAGCTCGACCCTCGCCGGCCATGGGCGAGGCTTGCCCTTGGTGGATCTGGTGAGGGCGAGCCTCGCCGCCTCGTGCGAGGCTGCCCTCGCGGCCACTAGTGAGGTGGTCGGCGAGGTTGACCTTACCTCGTTGGCCGTTGCCTCGGCCGCTGCCGAGGCCCAACGACCGGCTAGAGGAAGAAGAGGAGAAGAAAAAAAGAAAAAGAATAAAAGAATAAAGAATAAAAAATATTAAAATATTACTAAAATATTATTAAAAGTTATCCACATCAACGCCGATTAGGCCACGTTAGTCGAACGGCGTCCAGTCAGCAAAATCCGGCCAAAATTGACCGAAAATGATTGAATTGACACGGCGTAAAAATGTTTAGGATTAAATCGGCACAAAGACAAAATGTTTATGACTTTTTTTGGCACTTTTCCCATACTTTCTTTATTGTATGAGTCAAACGACAAGAAATTCCTTTCATATTTTTTTCTTTTTTTGTTTATCTAGATATAAATTAATATGTTTAACATTTGATCATGCTTCTAAAAATCAACCTTTTTCATATTTTGATCATTTTTCCTCTTCCAAATTTGATCAAGATTGACTAGACAATTATATTGAATTTTATTTTTGCACTTTGAAATATAGTTTCTCTCAAACTACTTTATAAATAAAAAGGCAATTAATTGTGTGTTCATAATTCGTCAAAACTAGAAATTTCTAATTTTTTATGTGGCTTTTGTGATTAAAAATATGCTACCACAACGTGAAATTAACAACTATTTCTAGGCAAAGCGGAAAAAATGATATCTTGTTGGGTGTAATTGGGCATTTGTATTATGAAACCGATGAGAGAGATGATAGAAAGAAAGACAATTTTGTTGGTTAGCTTATAAAAATCAAGAAAAAAATAATTGAACAGAAAGAAAGGGTCGGTTCTTGGTTCAATTTGGTCTTAAACCTTTTAATAATGCTAATTGAGTCCTTAACATTTTCATTATTTCCATTTTTTGAAGACAATTCCTGACATGGATGCTAATTATTTTACGTGGCACATTTGAGGTCGATTTTGATAATTTTTACAAATTTTTTTAAAAGTTTGCATTTTAAATAATTTTTATTTCATTTTTCTTTCCTTTTTGTTTTTCTTCTTCCTTCGCTAGTCATCGTGCCTTAGCAATGGTCGACCAGCCACCGGTGATACCTAAATTTTAACTACTCATTTAGTAATAAATTGTATAGAAATTAGGGTTAAACTTTAGCCCCTAAACAAAATAGCAAAAGGGGAGGGGGGGGGTGCTGAGAGAAAGTGAACTTTGTTTTCAGCCGGGCATTGCCCGGCAATCTCGCCACAAACTGACGACTTCTAGCTGACACCACGTTTGTGGCCTGCTCTTCCACAACACCTAAATTTCCAGTGAGGTTTCTCTGGGTTCGATTCCCTTATCTCTTAGGGATACTGGCTCGGAGACATTGAGGTGACTGACCATATCTCGATTTGCTTTGGGTTTGCCTTCCAGATGTCGTTGCCGAAATGAGTAAGGACCCATGGCCGATCCCCTTTAGGTGCTTTCTTCTTCCCCCATCTCGGTCAACTAGGGCCGAGACTCGTCGGCGCCGGCTCATACTTGATTTATAAGCTTGTTCATGTGGGAATTGGTTCTGCAGAAATCAGAGGAATGCTTGACCATGAAGAGGGTGAAAGACTAACAAGTCATTGAGATCTATCAGTTATCTTGTTCAAATTGAATGATTCATCGATGTGAATTGAAAAGTGTAGCTCTTGCATCTTTTCTTAACCATGAATGTCAATGATGCCACAACGTTTCCAATTGGGACTCTTTACTAAATGTAATGGATCCGTTAACTTTGTAAGAGAAGTTGGTTCACCTCTACTCCATCTATCAGCTTAGTTTTTTCTCTTCATCTTTTGCAGTGATCGACAGTGACACGATATACATAACCATGATTATATGCTTCCAGATTCAGAACTCGGTGAATAACCTCTGAAAATCAAACACAATGAAGTGCAAATAAAGCTATTTTGAACGAGACGAAACACAATATGAGATTAATGAATTACATGCGGAATTATAGAAGATCCCCTTTAAGATCAAACAATTATATCGAATTGAGTATGATTATACGTGTGATAGCATCCACTACACTAGAAATATCAACGAACCCTACCATTGCAAGTGCTCGGAGTAGTTTTTTTTTTTTTTTTTTTTTTAAGTTTCAGAATTTAGAGTTTAGGATTATCAACATAAGAAGGCTCGACAAATTTGAAGCTAAATCCTAAACCATTGATTGTTTCGTGAAAGCAATGTACGAGCGTGTACCAAGTTGATGAACTAGTAGCTCCCAAAATCTGAGTTCTGCTTGCATATACATAGAAAGCACAAAAATGAGATCAAGTAGAAGTCCAGCTCTGTCTATTCCAGAGGCCCCTCCTTTCAAAGTGCATTCCCGCTCGAGATCCATATAATCAACCATATTATTTTGCATCAGTCTACATAGTTTGAAAAGGGCTTTGGACGTTTTTAGCACATTTCAATCTTTTATGAGGTCCAGTGTCTTCTAAGTCCTAACGACAAGTCTTGGACTCATTGTTTCTCGTAAATACTAAAGTGATTAGCAGTTTATAGAAGTATAAGGAGGGCCTTTGTGGGATAGAATGGTTCAGAAGATTAGAGGGAGCCCATGAAGATGACTAATGATGTTATTCAAGGCCCAGCTTTCAGCTTTTGGGCCGACCACAAGCAATCTTATTGTTTAGCAGTGTAAAACCTACTAAATCAATGATTGTGATTCACATAATTCTAATTCGATTAGGTAAGAAAAATTTCAAGAATCATCCTCCTAAAAAGCAGGATATGTCATCCTACAAGTGCGAACCACGTGAAGGATAGGGTAAAATGACAAATTATATTTGAAGTTTTTGTAAATGAATAAACGGGGCTGGCACGGGCCCATGGCTTGGCACCATGCACGGGCCTTGCCCCATGCACAAGCCTAGCTATGCTCGATCAACTGAAAGGGCAACATAGGCAGGCGAAAGCTAAGAATTCCATTCATGAACCGAGCCCTACCCACTTCAGGCTACCCAGGCCTGATCAATGTTATGTAGAGTATTGAAAAGCTTTTAATCATTGAGATATGATAGGACGTCGTGTAGTGGGGGTGTCCATTGGTCCAGTCCAATTTGTGAATTGGATTAGACTGGGCCATGGTTGGTTGGTTCTAGGTAGTTCATGTGGGAATTGGTTTGGTTTCTGATTCTTAGAAAGGAATTGGACTAATTGATCCAAACCAACGAAACCGGTCCATAGTGTATCATTAATATTTTTATTCACTAAGGGAACAAAGTACATGTTATTTGTAGGAGTGATTTTTTTATTTACTCGTAACTTCCCATGATTACTAATTTTACCCAACACTATGGTAACTTTCAATATATATATGAACTTTAGAAAGAAAGTAAAAATTCTAAAAAAGTAACACCGTTAGTTCTTGGGACAGCTTGGGAACTACACAGAGGCTACCTGGTTTTTAGGGTGGATAGGGTTGGTTCCTAGTTCCATAGACTGAAAACTAATCTTGTCTAGTTTGGTTCTCGATTCTAGAGAGATAACCTCTATGGTGTAGTGATTTTCAAGCATCGTGCTACCTATTGATTAAGTCTTGTGTAGTTACTTTTTTTTTTTTCCACAAATTGCGTGGTGTGACCGACCATATCTCAATTCGCTTTGGGTTTGCCTTCCGGCTATCGTTGCAGAACCGAGTCAAGACCCACGACCGATCCCTTTTAGTTGCTTTGTTCTTCCCCCATCTCAGCCAACTGGGGCCAAGACTCGTCGGCGCCGGCGCATACTTGATTTTGAGCTTTGCAGAGTTGGAGTCGGTCACCGTGGCATGTTGTTACCTACTCTGTGTTGATTGTCGATTTTGACCCTAGCTCTAATCGACTCCATCCCGCTTTTCCAGTTGGTGCCCGCCATGTGTTTTTTTGAAATGCCACAATGACACATAGTTTTAGTTTCCTCATTTTGGATGAAATCAAGTTGGCCGCACATGGCCTCGTTTTGTCAAAGTGTTCCGGTGATGTTTGGTGACCCTAGGCATCGGCCATTTAGTCGTTCGCCACATGTCCCTACTTCTGCCGTTGTTTCGTGTCAAGAATATAATGCGAAAACGCTAATGGACTTTGCAAATGAACTAATGTGAAATTACCAGAGAAATAAACAAAAAATAATAAAGACACTAGAGATTTACGTGATTCGGTTTGAGTATTGGCACCTATATTTACGTAAAGAGTTAGAGCAAATCATAATAAGATAATTACAGGACTATAATTGTTTACCTGCTCAAATATTTCCTATGCCTAAATTACATCCAAATTCACATTGTACTCAATTACATATAAGATCATAGTATAAAATCACTGCATGTTCAAGCCCAAAATCAAAACGCTCGTCTATGGCTGGAAACAAGGTGCGTTCCTTTTCTTTCCTTCGAGCAACCGTGGCTTCTTCATTGTAGCTGTTCAGAACGGGAGCCCACAGAGTCTTCTGTTTTCCTTTTTGCATGCATGCGGCTACTCAGGCAAAAGAAATAATAAGACCAAACCTCGTAGGGACCATTTTGCTCCCACAGGTGAAATAGATATGATAAAATAAAGTTTCCCGACCCCAGTAGGTATTAGCAACTCGTTATTTGAAAATTCTCATAGTATCAGTTTGACTTGACATCAAATATCTTAATGTTGCACAATGTATGTGCCTGAGAAAACCCGCACCTAATTGAGGGTTGTAAGCCTGTTTTTTAGGCAGTTCCCTTATACTTATGTAATTTCTGGTCTGGACAGAAAAGTTAAGTCGCGATAACCACAGGAGAGAGCCAGCAAGGTTCTACCTCAGCCCAAACCCTGCTAGCTCGAGCCGCGAGCCTCAGGCGAGGCTCCACCTCTCTAGATCAACTGAGGTCAAGCTTGCACACCCCAGCGAGCTCGAGCATTGCCTTGCCTCACTGGCCTCTGATTCTGAAAGCTCAACCAACAGATTCCCTCGTGCATCACATTCGCATTTGGCTTACTGTGGACGCGTGACCCTAAGCTTCTGTGTGAGGAGTTTATCAAGAAACGTTCGAATGGTGCATCACTTTCGCATTTGGCTCATTATAGACATGTTGTCCTAAGCGTCTAGCGAAGACTTGATCGAGAGACACTCAAATGGCGCACGGCGGGCCATGTCATGAAAATCATGGCATGTCTCTTTCACACTCCTCGGATGACTTCTCCGTGGCTGCTGCCTCCAAGTCAACAGGAGGGCACGGTAGTGCTAACACTTCCATGTAGTAGTCAGACTCATTCCACGATGTTGCCATCTTATTTGGAAAGTTTGATGTCATATCTTAAATGCTAAAAGTGATGGGGAAAGAGAAGACGAATGGAGGAGAGGACGATGCGTATTGTTATATTTGTTTCTTATATTTTGTTTAATTCTCTATATCTCTTAGAATTGTGTATATCCATAATTGATTTTGATAGATATTTTATTACCCTGATACTTTAGATAGTCTCATCTAATAAAACATACGATGCTCGTATACTTTTTATTGGAACACATTGAAATATACAGAAATTTCACATTTCTCTTCTGCATATAATTAATTATTTATTTATTTATCTTGATATAAGAATTGAGTGATCTTGAGGAAATTGGTGCACCTCGGGTGTGCTTCCAATGCTAATCTCGCATCTCGTCGTCTTGTTTTGAATAACAACTAATATCCCCATTTTCTTTATGTGGCAAATGATGCGAAATATTCTTAATATCTGTAAGGCATCCTTCTCCTGCGATGGCACGCTCGTATCTAATGGTCGGAACTGGTGGTTGACTGGGGGTCGTGCATTGTGCGGCTGTTGGTGGGAGTAGTCTTCGCAGGTCTCATGCTTTTTACTTTGCAAAATAGCAACAGGAGAGACAGAAAGCTTGCTTGTGAAATCCCAAGTCCTTGGAGATAAGGCCTTTGGTCTGAATGCAAAGTCATCCCCTCAAGCCTCTTCCAAACGCACCATAAATGTGGAAACAAATATGGAAAAGTATACTAAATTAGTTGACAACTTATCTTTAAGATCAGTGTAGATCATACAAGGTTAAGATCGGTGCCAAAACGAACTGAATAGATCCAAACAAAAAAATTCAGGTCTTTTTGGTTCGGATAGCAAATAGAAAAGTTTCTACCTTGATTTGGTTTGGTTCAATTTGGGTTGGGTTGGTTGCAGGTGAGTGAGCGTGGCCTTGCCCATATCTAGGAAGGGCCTTCATGCCCTTGCCTGTGGTTAGCGAGGCCTTTGCGGGCCCATCAATTGCTAGCGAAGGCCCTTGCTTGCAATTGGGGATGACCTCATTTGGGGCCTTCGTGGCCACACCAACCGAGGGTGAGGCCTTCGCAGTGGGCAAGCAACCCTCATCGGCATTGAAAAAAGCAAAAACAAAAGGAAAAGAAATATGCAAAATAAAAAAATTCAAAAAAATATCAAGAAATAATAAAAAAATTAAGAAATGTTAAAAATCCATGTGGAAAGGAAAATTGATTAAAAATCAACATAGGGTGATTTGTTAGAAATGACACTTAAGTGATCGATTTTACTTTTGATATGGCATTAACATGAGCGGAAAAAGAAAAGTTATGACCCTTAAGTAAGCGCCATACGAAAGTTATAGCACTCATCCCATTTTTATCCCAAACAAAATGTGATTAGAGAGAGAGAGAGGGGAGTGCTCTTGAGTTGAGAATCACTGTGCACATGAAGCTGAAGAAGACGAGAGGAAAAAAAAACTAGAGAAAGAGAACCAACTAGAACTGTAACCAGTTCAGGTTCAGTTCTCGGGTCGGTTTGGGTCACAGTTTGCTTAAGTCCTTTGTGTTCGGTTCAATTCGGGTATCACGGATATCCGAACCGAACTAAACTGTTCACCCCTAGTTAAGACATGTCTCAACTAATTAATCACCTTTTTTTTAACATGTTTATCCCAATTTAGAATTAAAATTAAGAGATTTAATTTATTAAAAACTTGGTTGAATCCACGTGAAATCCTCTATGTGACATTACAATTTGTTAAATAAGCAGTAATTGAATTGTCGAGATAGTGAACACAAACTTAGGTTCCTATGAGGACCGATTGAATATGGAAACAAGAGTATTAAAGTCTTACAAAGTTAAATTTGTAAAGAGATTTGCTAGTATAATATTCTTTGGTCTACTTTGAGAATAATAGCTTGTTGTGAGCCACACATTCTTGAAGGAATGAACCCTATAATATTTTATAAATATTTGTTATTTGGTTTTTTTGTGGTTCAGAATAAACTGTTATTCTCACAGTAAATTAAAGGCTGTCACCCCGTCATTTCTCATTTGTAAACTTCTTGTGTTGCAACCTAATCAATAAAACTCGAAGCACACGCTTATGTCCTTCTCTTGAATTAGTAAAGCCTCGACCATGAGTGATTTGAAAAATGTCGGAGCTTTCCGGAGGATATTTCCAAAGGAGAAAGTTGTCGCATAGGCTTGGTTTCCATTGATCGACCCATCAGGGGCCGAACTCTCTCCCAATAGGTCACCAATAATGCTGCTTGTCCAATGGAAAGCTCAGCCACCGGGAATTTCAGTGCATCACGTTCTCATTTGGCTTCTCATGCATGTATGGTTCGAAGTTTCAGATCGATTGATTGAGCAAGAGATATTCAAATGGTGCACGGCCGAGCAAAGTGGAGTTACATCAAGGATTTGCCAAGTTCATGAGGGCGTCATTAGGGTGACAAAATATCCCGATCTACTGCACTAGAATCAGATCATCAGCTGAATGTGGCCATATAACGTGTGGCTCAGCAATGCAATGAATGAGTAGGTCCCCTGACGTTTGTTAGTTTCCAGGCTGCTACAATCGCTTAACCATCAATGGACAAGCATCTTCTTGGAACGGGTAACCCCGATGCCCATCGCAATCCAATGTTGGATCGGTACGCACGTGTTAGCGTGGCACATCGCTCTCACGCTCCTAGGATGACTTTTCTACACTAGCTTTGGCACTTCCATGTGAAGCACTAAGACTTTCATGTGATGCACAGATTCATTTAAACTTTATTGACATATTTTTGAGATTGAATACGTAACCCGTTTATTATAAAAATAAGCATGTTCGCGTTCATTGTTTAGAGTGTTAGTTTCTATTGTATGTCCAAATTTATGGGGGAAATTTTGAGAAATTTTGAGAAATTTTGAAAGAAATGCAAACAGTTCCATGTTTTGTGTCTTAGAAATGTTTGGGAACATAAATTGATGCTGTACCTCAAGTGTTGAAATGATAGGGAAAAAGGGAACATGATGAATGCACCTCTTTTTGAATGAAGAGTGTGATGGAGATGACACGTGAATTGATAAATGAGTAATCATCCACATGAGATAAATTTAAGACGGAACGTCGCACTGAGACTATATTATTATATGTTGATTTGAAATGATTGAGCTTTTACTTGAAATGAAATGGCGGTGCATGCAATACCTCATTCATAATCTCGTAAATAAGTAATATTGCGATCATGTTTTGATTAGAGAGAATTCCCATTTTGGCAATGCTTTAATTTTCCAGTTGAGACAATTAATCATCGACCGCCCCAAAAGTCAAAACACAGAAACTGGTTTTATATCATTATTTATTTATTTATTTATTGCTAGGAATCGTTTTATATCATTACTGGTATGAAAATGGTTGAACTCTTGGGAGTACGGGATAAAAATCTCTTGCGCGGTCAGCGCGTGGTCATCGACTCAAATTGCCATCGATCGAATGAAAAATCACTGTAGACACGTGACTAACGGTGCTCCCATGAGGTTAAAAGAGCATAGACGCCTAAGGAAGGTCTCCCATCGTTGAAAAGTCACCACCCAAAAGTGACGTTGTCCCACGTGCTTTTTAGTTCTAGCATTTATTCAACTTGTTTATTTAGCCTAATAAGGTTTGACTAACCGTATAGCCTTCTAAGTTTAGCATAATTAATTACGGGAGTTGCGCCGGGTGACCACTGTTCCCACACGAAAAATGGGAGGTGGTTTTTAGAGCGGTTGGGGGTGATAACATTTAGTTTTAAGTGTGGAGTTTGACTTATACACTATACAAAGAGATAGGGTAAAAATCTGAGGGTGAGTTAAAAGTTAAAGTAGGACATACAAAAAGAAGTTTGGCATAATCAACGAGCCAAAAATAATTGATCATTAATTCCATTAATACACACTAACTGATTGCGAAGAAAATCCATATATACATATATGTGTGTATGTGAAAGGTAGATTGAGTTGTTTTTGTATGAAAACAAAGTTAGATTAAAGATTTTGAATAATTCACCTAAAGGGAACATAGTCACAGAAATCACAACAAATTTGGTATTTAATATCATAAAGCATAGAAACTAATTTTTCAAATCTTGTGGGAGGCACGGATCATCTACTAGTTTTATATTGAATCACACCAAGAAGCTAATAACTGAACAAGTGCAATCTGTTGTGAAAAAACATGAGATTGGACAGCAATATACTAGAAAATTGAAAGGTAAACTTGATATTAAATTTACATAATTCGGGGGTGTGAATTACTCTAGGAAGAGAAGTATCGTATTTCATTATAGATCTAGTGAAAAAATGGATATTACAAAGACATTCCAGTTACTCGAATGTTTCTAGTAACTTGTATTCACAATTGTTAAGGAAGCAATTTCTCAATCGCAAAAGAAAATACACAAAATTGATCAATGACAAAAGGTTTCTTCAATTTAGGTGCAAAGTGAACAAAATTCATGAGAATAATTTTTCTACACATTCTCGGCACACCAAGGCACAAAGCCAAAAAAAAAAAAAAAAAACCCTAATTAGAAAACTTATATTAATCCCATCAGACTGACTCTAATACGAACTTGGGTTTCGTTCAATTGTTTCAATCTTGAGACATATCTATCAACACAAACGATGATTAATTGCGCACCCTGGTCAACATGTACAGATTGCGCACCCACTTTATTCCCAACTGATTTCTCAAATCTGATTTTTGGGCAAGATGAATGTGGTTGCGTTTTGCCAGATAGGCGTGCGTAGATTCGTCTAGTTTGGTTTGGCCTACGCTGAACAAGCCCTCTAAGCTTTGGTTTCAAGAGATCGTGTCGTGTTCTCAACGTGTGGCCGGAGATGGGACCCGGTACCGAGGTTGCCGTGCGGGGCTTGTCGTGAGGACCAAATTGAAACATTTGCTCTCAAGTCCCATCAACACTCCCGCTGAGACTCGCCTATATAAATCAAAGGATTGTGCTCAACAATACTCACACTCATTTCATCATAGAACTAGTAGAAATTCGCGCTCACCAATCTTCTCAACTTTCACTTACGCGTCATGGAGTACGCAACAGAACAAGCCCAGTTCCAACCATGCCAAGCGAATTTACAACAAGTTGTGGGCACGATGCACCAAAGAAGATCGGCCAATTATAAGCCTAGCATTTGGAATTACGATTTCTTGCAGTCGCTTAGCAGCAAACATGACCTCGTAAGATTATACTTTGTAGCTTCCGCACTATCTTATTGTTCTCTTTAACTGTAGACATCTCTTCCTTATATAGTCGAATGGACATTGGCATGCAATCATGCGAGTATTTGCACATGAGACGCATATTGATGTTTGAAGTAGTACTTTGCTCCAAATTCATTTGAAACATTACAATGCATGTCCCTATTAAACATAGCAAGCGATGTTAGAGTTTTGGTCAGTGTTATCATATGTATCGGCCATTACATTCAGACTTGATTTATAGCTATCATATAATGTACCAAAACCAATTCATATAGCTCTACATATGCATGTACTAAAGTAAAAACATCTAGGCATTGCTCTATAGATTGAATTATTTGAGGCCCTTTCAGGGTAGATTTTGATCTAACAAATATGACTCAATTCTGCAGAAAGAAGGAATTAAAGAACGGATGGAAGGGCTCATGGAGGAAGTAAAGCGAATGTTATCGGAAGTAGTCGATTCACTTGCCAAGTTAGAGTTAATTGACAGCATGACCAAACTGGGGTTGTCCAATCTTTTGAAAATGAAATGAAAGAAGCTCTTGAAACAGTTGCATCCATCAACAATGGTGTTTTCACTATGGAAGAACATCTCTATGCCAGTGCACTTCGGTTTAGACTCCTTAGACAACATGGCCATATCATTTCGCAAAGTGAGTTCAAAATATGGACCTCTGTGAATTCGTAGGTGTAAGATGTTACTACCAAATCACAAAAAAATAAAATAAAAAATCCTACATATACTAAAGATTACTATACAAAACTTGGTTCTTTTTGGAGATATCATTGAAAAGTTGACACATATCGACTTCAATATCACTTGTTGAGATTATCATTGAATTTTTTATTCATCATATTGGAAAAGTCATGAAACCGACATACCTATATGGACTTGGGATATATTTAGTTCAGCATTTGAAGAAAGTCTTTAAGAAAATACAAAAACTTTGAGGTTAAAGGAATTTTTTGAAATACAAGTAGTGTTTGATCAATTATAATTTAAAAGTGCATTGAGAAACACCTTTGGTTTAAATACTATTTGGAAAAGTCACACTTTGTAAAGCACTTTTCTTTTAAATTCAAAACCGGCCAAAGACTTAGCAGCCAGCGGGCAGCCGCCGAGGCCAAATCTGGCTGTTGACGCTAGCAGCCCGTTGCGCGACCTGGAGAAAGGACAAAGAAAATGTAGTTGTAGATTAGACAGTGAAGAAAGTGTAGTCCCCATAGTGGTACGATGAAATTGGGTGCACATAAGCCACTCAAAGCTCATCGTCGTTATTCACTCCTTTACGATAAGATCTTCTGAGTCATCAGTCATCGTGGTTCTAATATTGAGTATTATCAGCAATTATTCTCGGTTCTGTCCGGTCATAAATCTGACTTTCAATCTGTAATCAGATGAATTAAGGAGCTTCAAAGAAGGAAGCATTTTATTCAACAGAAGCTATTGCGAAGATGTTGAAGCTATGATAGAGCTTCTTGAGGCTTCACATCTGGCTTTGGAAGGTGAAAACATTTTGCACGAAGCGAAAACCTTCTCAACTGGGATTCTTCGCAAGAGAGTCTCCAGTTTGGACGGTCGGCTCTTTAAACGCGCTGTACACGCTTTGGAGCTTCCGATGCATTGGAGGGTCCAGTGGTTTGACATCAAATGGCAAATAAGCTTGTACGAGCAACGGGAGGACAAGCAAAGCAATCTGCTTGAGCTTGCCAAGCTCAATTTCAACACGGTCCAAGCCACACACCAAAGAGATCTTGCAGAGATATCCAGGTAATTTTATATGTATTCACAAATGAAGTAGAAAATGTAGCAATTCATTCGACTAAGGTCATCTGTTTAAAGGATGTCATGTTCTATTTTCAACTCATCTCAGGATGAAAACTCAACAAACTTGGTTGTGATATATATATGCTCTAAATTCACCCTGGGAACGTGCCTATTTTGAAGATATCTTTACCAGACATTATGTGATTTTCCTAGCTTTTGATTCTGATTAGTTTCTTCGGTAAATTCAGATGGTGGAGGGATCTGGGACTTATGGAGCACGTGGAGTTCACGAGGGATCGGCTGGTCGAGAGTTTCTTGTGTGCCCTTGGACTCTCTCAGGAACCACGGCTCAGCTCGCTCCGCAAATCTCTCACCAAAGTCGTCATCTTGATACTGGTGATCGACGATGTCTACGACCTTTATGGTTCGTTGGAAGAGTAAGAATGCTTTACCAGCGCCATTACCAGGTTGTCCACGATGCCTCCCAATCTCTTCCTTTCGTCTCTGTTGAGTTTATTTTCTCTAACTGGAATATCTGATGCTTCTAGGCGGGACTCGGAGCAGATTCAACACCTTCCCGAGTGCATGAAGGTGTGTTTCCGAGCGCTTAACGATGTTATTCACGAGATCGCTTATGATATTGGCAAAGATGAAGATTGGCATCGAGTGCTACCACATCTCGCGAAAGCCGTAAGTGAAAAACTTGTGGATAATTCCATATGCACATGCCACCCCAATTTTTTTTTATCCTTACATTATTGATCATCTCTGAATTTGTATTTTTTTTTTCCTTATTTTTTTACAGTGGGCAGACTTTTGCAAAGCCCTACTTACTGAAGCAAAGTGGGACAACATGGGCTACACACCATCGCTGGAAGAGTACTTGAGCAATGCGTGGACATCATCTTCAGGACCACTGATCATGTCTCACGCTAGTTTCTTTGTGGGACATATGAATTTGGAGGATGTAGCAGATTTGCTGGAGAGAAACAAGGATCTGATTTATAATGTGTCCATGATAATTAGACTCTGCAACGACCTTGGAACGTCAACGGTAATTATCAAATTTCTGCGCTGAAGTTATAAACCAACTGAATTTGACATGATTTTAAGAATTCTTAGCCTGCGAAAAAAACATGGCATATGGTATGATTGAATCAAGGAGATCGAATCTGATAAGCACATTAAATTGATTTACTTGTTCAATTAGGCCGAAAGAGACAGAGGAGATGCTCCATCGTCGGTGGTGTGTTACATGCGAGAAGCGAATGTTCCGGAAGACATCGCTAGGAAGCACATCAAGGAATTGATAAACCAGGAATGGAAAAGCATCAATGCTTATTGCTTCAGCAATGCCGAGACGCCCTTTGTCCGAACCTTCATTGATGTCACCGTGAACGCGGCTCGCGTTGCGCATATGCTTTACCAGTTCGGAGATGGGTTTGGCGTCCAGGACGGTGATATTAGGCGGCAAATTTTATCTGCAGTGATCCACCCTCTCGCTCTTAACTGAGATAGCGCAAGTGTAATAACAAAGCAAGTGCGTAAGCTAGACTAGCTGCTGCCGGTAGAAGGATTTGAGTACTCCACGCAAATTGTATCCCATGCTGCATATTCATTTACTGGGGTTTACAATGGTCAAATCTCTTAAAGATGTCCATGTTACAATATCGCACAAAGTAATCATGTGCGTAGTCGGCCTGATCCACATATATCGCACTATGAAAAGAAATACTCGAGATCGTAATAATCTGACCCTTCTCATCTTATGCAACGTTGAATGTTGTAAATGGCCAGTAATGGTACATTACTTTTTTGCTAGGATAACAGTCTTTGGTTTACTTCGAAAATAATAACTTCTTGTGAGCTATAAATATTTGATGGAGTGAATTTTACAACATTTTATAATTATTTGTTATTTGATTTTTTTGTGATTCAGAATAGATTGTTATTCTCACAGGCTGTCACCAAATCATTTCTCATTTATAAACTTATTCTGTTGCCACCTAATCAATAAAACTCGAAGCACACGCTTATGTCCTTCTCTTGAATTAGTAAAGCCTCGACCATGCGTGATTTGAAAAATCTTGGTGCTCTCCGGAGGTTATTTCCCAAGGAGAAAGTTCTTGTTAAGGCGATAGAGTATCTCGATCTACTGTACTAGAATTGGATCATCAGCTGAATGTGGCCATGTGGCGTGTGGCCCGGCAATGCAATGAATCGGTAGGTCCCCTGACTTTTCTTCATTTTCAGGCCGTTGCAGTCGCTTAGCCATCAGTGGACATGGGGTAACCTGGACGCCCGTCGCAATCCAACGTCAGATCGATGTGCAAATGTTAGTGTGGCACGTCTCTCTCATGCTCCTAGGACGATTTTTTTACTTTAGTGCCGACACTCCCACGTGATGCCCAGACTCATTCCAACATTATCGGCATGCATTCGAGATTAATTGCATAACCCCATTATTCTAACAATGAGCATGCTCTCTTTCATTGTTTAGAGTGTTAGTTTCTATCGTACGTCCAAATCTATGGGGTAAAACTTTGAGAAATTTTGAAAGAATCGAAAACGGTTCCCCGTATTGTGTCTTGGAAACATTTGAGAGCATAAATTGACATCGTATCTCAAATGCTGAAATGAAAGGGGAAAAAAGGGAATGGGACGAATGCGGAATCAACACCTCATTTTTAAATGAAGAGTGTGGTGAAGATGGCATGTGAATCGATGAATGATGAATCATCCACATGAAATAAATTTAAGATGGAATATTGCACCGAAACCTTGTTACTATATGTCGAATTGAAAAGATTGAGCTTTTACTTAAAGTGAGATGATAAGGCATGCAAAGATTCATTCATAATCCCATAAATGAGTGATATCACGATCATGTTTTGATTAGAGAGATTCCCATTATTTTGGTAGTGCTTTAATTTTTCAGTCGAGACAATTAATGATCGATCGAGAAAAGTCAAAACTGACAAACTCGTTTTATATCATCGTTGGTATGAAAATGATTGAACTCTTGGAGTACGGTATTTGCTTTAATTGCGTACATCAATGGTCAGCGCGTGGTCATCGTCTCAAATCGCCATCCATCGAATGAAAAGTCACTATAGACAAGTGACTAACATTGCTCGTACGAGGTACGAGGTTAAAAGAGCATAAACACCTGGAGAAGGTCTCCCGTCGGTGAAAAATCACTATCCACTTGTGACATGTCTCACGTACTTTTTTGTTCCATGCCTTTATTCATCTTGTTTATTTAGCCTAATAAGGTTTGACTAATGTTATAGCCTTCTAAGTTTAGCATAATTAATCACAGGTGTTGCGCCAGTAGCCACTTTTCTCACATGAAAAAAGAGAGGTGGGAAGTTTTTAGGGGGCTGGGGATGTGAACCTTTAGTTTCAAGTATGGAATTCGACTCCCACACTCTATATAAAGATATGACAAAAGTCTGAGAGTGTGTTGAAAGTTAGAATATGACATATAAGAAAAAAGTTTAGCATAATCAACAAACCAAAAAAAAAAATCATCATTAATTCCATTAATACACACTAACTTGTCATGAAGAAAATCCATATGTATGTGTGCGTATGTGGAAGGTAGATTGAGTTATTTTTGTATGAAAACAAAGTTAGATTAAAGATTTTGAATAATTCAACTAGAGGGAACATAGGCACATAAATCACAACAAATTTGGCATTTAATATCATAGAGTAAAGCATAGAAACTAATTTTTCAATCTAGTGGGAGGCACGGATCCTCTACTAGTTTCATATTGAATCATGCCAAGAAATTAATGAATGACCACCTCTTCTCTTGACTTTACTTCGCTTCGGGTAGATTAAGAGCTCTTTCTTTAGTCTCTACAAGTGCAATTTCTTGTGAAAAAACATGAGATCAGACAATAATAATCTAGAAAATTGAAAGGTAAATGAGACATCGAATTTACATAATTCGGGGGTGTGAATTACTTTTGGAAGAGAAATATCGAATTTCATTATAGATCTAGTGAAAGAATGGACATTACAAACACATTTGAGTTACTCAAACGTTTCTAGTAGCTTGTATAGTGTTTAGCCCTCACAATTCTTAACAAAACAATCTCTCAATCTTACAAAAGAATACACAAAACTGATCAATGACAAAAGGTTTCTCCAATTTAGGTGCCAAAGTGAACAAAACTCACGAGAAGAATTTTTCTACACATTCTTGGCACAAACCAAGGCACAAAGCCCATAAAAAAAACAACAACCTAATTAGAGAACCTATATTAATCCCAGGAGACCGACTCCAATACGAACTCAGGTTTCGTTCAATGATTTCAATCTCGAGACATATTTATCAACACAAACAATGATTAATTGTGCACCCACTTTATTCCCAACTGACTTCTTGAATTCGATTTTTTAGCTAGACGAATGTGGGTTGCGTTTTGCCAGATAGGCATTTGTAGACATATCTAGTTTGGTTTGGCCTTACCCCGAACAAGCTTCTAAGATTTGGTTTCAAGATATTTTGACGTGCTCTCAACATGTGGCCGGAGGCAGGAACCGGTACCGAGGTTGCCGTGTGGGGCTCGTCGTGAGAACTAAATTGAAACAGTTGCTCTCAAGCCCCATCAACACTCCCCTCGAACTTGCCTATATAAATCGAAGGATTGTGCTTAACAATACTCATGCTCATTCCATAAAAAATAAAAATAAAAAAACTTGTAGAAATTCGTGATCTCACCATTCTTCTCAACTTTGACTCACGCGTCATGGAGTACACAACAGAACAAGCCCAAATCCAAACATGCCCAGCGAATCAGCCGGAAGTCGTGGGCACGATGTATCAAAGAAGATCGGCCAATTATAAGCCTAACTTTTGGAATTACGATTTCCTGCAGTCACTTAGCAGCAAACACGACCTCGTAAGATTATATTTGTAGCTTCCGCACTATTTTATTGTCCTTTTTAACTCTAGCCATGTCTTCCTCATACGAGTGAATGGACGTTGGCATGCAATCATGCAAGTATTTGCACATGAGACGCATATTGATGTTTGAAATAGTACTTTGCTCCAAATTTATTTGTAACATCACGATGCATGTATCTATTTGATGTAACAAGCAATATTAGAGTTTTGGTCAGTGTTATCATATGCATCAACCATCGCATCCAGACTTGAGCTATCATATGATGTATCAAAACCAATTCATATAGCTCTACATATGCATATACTAAAGTAAAAACATCTTGGCATTGCTGTATAGATTGAATTATCTGAAGCCTTTTCAAGGTAGATTTTGATCTAACAAATACGGCTCAATTCTGCAGAAAGAAGGAATAAAGGAACGGATGGAAGGGCTCGTGGAGGAAGTAAAGCCAATGTTATCAAAATCAGTCGATTCACTTGCGAAGTTAGAGTTAATTGACAGCATGACCAAATTGGGGTTGTCCAACCTTTTTGAAAATGAAATGAAAGAAGCTCTTGAAAGAGTTGCGTCCAACAACAACGGCGTTTTCACCATGGAAGAACATCTCTATGCCAGTGCACTTCGGTTTAGACTCCTTAGACAGCATGGCCATATCGTTTCACAAAGTGAGTTCAAAATATGGATCTGTATGAATTTGTAGGTGTAAGATGTTACTATCAAATCACAACAGAAATTAAAAAAAAAAAAAACAATAGATAATCCTACAAATACTAAAGATTACTATACGAAAGTTGGTTCTTTTTAGAGATATCATTGAAAAGTTGACACACATCGGCATCAATATCAGTTGTTGAGATTACAATTGAATTTTTTATTCATCGTATTGTAAAAGTCCAGCAATCAACATACCTATATGGACTTAGGGTGCATTTGGTTTTGCTTTTGGAGAAAGTTTTTGAGAAAATGCCAAAGCCTTTACATTAAAGGGTTTTTCGAAATGCAAGTAGTGTTTCGTCAATTGTAATTTAAAAGTGCATTGGAAAACAACCTTGGTTTAAATAGAGTTTGGAAAAATCACAATTTGTAAAGTACTTTTGCTTTTTTTTTTTTTTTCAAAAAAAAATTCAAAACTGGCAAAGGACTTAGCAGCCAGCAGGCAGCCGGCAAGGCCAAATCTGGCTACTGACGAGCCAGATCTGGTGTTCGCAGCCCGTTGCGTGATATGGAGAAAGGACAAAGAGAATGTAAATGTAGATTACCCGGTGAAGAAAGTGTCGTCCCCATAGAGGTACTATGAAATTGGATGCATATAAGCCACTCAAAGCTCATGTGTCATTATTCCTTGACGGTAATATCTTCTGAGTCATCAGTCATCGTAGTTCTAATCTTGAGTATTATCAGCAATTATTCTCGGTTCCGTCCGGTCATAAATCTTTGACTTTCAATCTGTAATCAGATGAATTAAGACGCTTCACAGAAGGAAGCATCTTATTCAATAGAAGCAATTGCGAAGATGTTGAAGCTATGATAGAGCTTCTTGAGGCTTCACATCTGGCTTTGGAAGGCGAAAACATTTTGCATGAAGCGAAAGCCTTCTCAACTGGGATTCTCCGCGAGAGAGTCTCCAGTTTGGATGGTCGGCTCTTCAAATGCACCGTCCATGCTTTGGAGATTCCGTTGCATTGGAGGGTCCAGTGGTTCGACATCAAATGGCAAATAAGCTTGTACGAGTAACGGGAGGACAAGCAAAGCAATCTGCTTGAACTTGCCAAACTCAATTTCAACACGGTCCAGGCCACACACCAAAGAGATCTTAGAGAGATATCCAGGTAATTTATATGTATATTCACAAATGATGTAGAATATGTAGCGATTCATTTGACCAAGGTCATCTATTTAAAGGATGTCATGTTCTATTTTCAGCTTATCTCAGGATGAAAAGTCAACAGACTCGGTCGAGATATATATGGTCTAAATTCACCCTGGGAACGTGCCTATTTTGATGATATCTCTACCAGACATGATGTGATTTTCCTAGCTTTTGATTCTGATTAGTCGCTTCGGTAAATTCAGGTGGTGGAGGGATCTGGGACTCATGAGCACGTGGACTTCACGAGGGATCGGCTGGTCGAGAGTTTCTTGTGTGCCCTTGGACTCTCTCAGGAAACACGGCTCAGCTCGCTCCGTAAATCTCTCACCAAAGTCGTCATCTTGATACTGGTGATCGACGATGTCTACGACCTTTATGGCTCGTTGGAAGAGTTGGAATGCTTTACCAGCGCCATTACCAGGTTGTCCATGATGCCTCCCAATCTCTTCCTTTCGTCTCTGTTGAGTTTATTTTCTCTAACTGGAATATCTGATGCTTCTAGATGGGACTCGGAGCAGATTCAACAGCTTCCCGAGTGCATGAAGGTGTGTTTCCGAGCGCTTAACGATGTTATTCACGAGATCGCTTATGATATTGGCAAAGATGAAGAATGGCATCTAGTGCTACCACATCTCACGAAAGCCGTAAGAGAAAAACTTGTGGATAATTCCATACATATGCACATGTCACCCCAATTTTTTTTTTTTTTTTTTTTTTTTGGTAATGGTAAGAATATATTACTGAGCTTAGGACAAAAGTACAAACGGCGCCAAAATTTTTCACTCTAGCTGCATAAAAAACAGGAAGAGTGGAAGGGGCCGCAATCAAGCCAGACGGCAGTACAAGAAAAGAAAACACAAAAGCAACAGGCACAACAACTCCAACCGAACCTCCACGCACACTAGGGGAAGACTGCTGAAAAGTGCCACACCCGACAGCTCAAAACACCGGAGGATTAACGAAAATTGACGGGTCAAAACCCCAACCTCTCTAAAGGCGAGGATTCCTTGGAGTGTTAGGGACATTCTTATATGTAATGGCCTTATCTTTGACCACCTTAAACAGGTGGTATCTCCTCGAAATATCATGTCATTCCTTTTCTTCCAGATTAGATGACACAAAGCTCTAAAGGAAAACCGAGCGATGCTATGAAAGAAATCCTTACCCGCAAGAAACTTCATAGCCCAGTAAAGGTTGTCCACCCAGGTGTCATTTCTCCATAGCAAATTGCATCTAGAAGCCCAGAAGTAAACTAGAGTAGCCGAGGTATTGCATTTGAAGAAAAGGTGGTCAATAGAGTCCGGCTAGGACTTGTATAAGATACAGATCGAGTGATCAATCCTGCCAAAAGTAAGAAGACGCACTTGTGTCGACAGTCGGTTCTTGATGATGAGCCACATCAAAAATTGAAAACGAGGGGCCAAGGCCCCATCCCAGACAAAAGGAGCCCAGGGGACTCGAATCTTCCTGACTCTGATGGAGTTCCACGTAGAGGCCATAGAAAATGATCCCGAAGGGTCTACGCGCCAAACAAACCAGTCATAGGCCGAAGAGAGGGTCGGAAATGAGAGACCCCAATCCTCCAGTCGTAATCTGGAGGGAGTAGCTGCATGAGAGTAGAGAGTCGCCACAACCGCATGCACAGGAAGGTCTGGGTCATTCAAGAAGGAGTCAGGGACCAGTGAATAGAGAGGGCCACAAGGCATCCAATTGTCGAACCATAATGAGATTGACTGCCCATTCCCAACTTCCCAGCCAAACGACTGCCTAAACCCACTACGAAGTTGAAGAATTTTCTTCCAGCCCCAAGAGCAAACAGACGGTTGAGGGGCTACCCAAAAATTATGTTTCTTTAAGAAATTCAAATGGATCCACCGACACCACAAAGATTCTTTGTCTGTAAAGAGGATCCAAATATATTTAAGCATAGAGGCTTTGTTGCAGTCCTTCACAGACCGTATACACAATCCTCCTTCATCCTTAGGCACACAAACATCCAACCACGAAACTTTAACCCCCCCCCCCTTATCGAGGGAGGAGCCCTTCCACAGAAATTGGCGAAGAATGCTTTCAATACCTAAAATGACCGAGGATGGCAAAGTAAACACACTAGCCCAGAAGGCTTGAATCGAGTGGAGAACTGACCTTATAAGCTGGAGCCTCCCGGCAAACGATAAAAATCTATGAGCCCAAGAATGAACTCTAGCCGTAATACGGTTAATCAACTGAAGGCAATCCGCATTTCCCAACCTTGATGAGATTATCAGCACCCCTAGGTAACAAACCGGAAGTTTGCCTTCTCGAAAACCAAACTCTAAAAGGATACTATTCCGCAACAATGGCGTCCCACCCGACAAGAAGATATCAGATTTACTCTTGTTGGGAATCAGTCCACTCCATGATGAAAAAATGTCCAAGCTTCTCTTGAGAATTACTGCCGAATTCCAATCCGTTTGGCAAAAAAGGAAAACATCATCAGCAAAAAACAGATGAGAAAGCTTAGGAGCCTTGTACCTTCAGTAGAACTTGAACTCCTTGACAGAAGTCTTTAGGTTCAAAATCCCGGAGAAGATTTCCATAACTAATGTAAAGAGATATGGTGACATCGGGTCTCCCTACCGAAGACCTCTACCTCCAGGAAAGAATCCGTGGAGCTCTCCATTAATAGAGATCAAGAATCTGGGTGTACGCACGCAGACCATAATCAACCGGATAATCCACTGAGGAAAACGGAAAGCTTCAAGAGTAAGTTCCAAGAAATCCCAATCAATTGTATCATAAGCCTTGCGAAAATCTACTTTGACCGCACATTTTGGAAGATATGGGTCAAGGTGGAATCCAACAAACAGTTCTTGAGCAAGCAAAATATTATCTCTGATCCTCCTTCCCTTGACAAACGCATTTTGGGACGGGCTGACAAGATCCTGAAGGACCGCTGCAATCCGGTTGGCCAAAGTTTTAGTGATAATCTTATAGACAGTGTTGCAGCAAGCGATTGGTCTAAAGTCATTAACCTCACAGGCATTCGGCACTTTGGGAACAAGAGCCAGAATAGTTGCATTCACTTCCTTAAGGAGGCAACCCGAGTAGAAGAAGTCTTTAACAGCTTCAAGGACGGAGGACCCTACTATTTCCCAGTTATTTTTGAAGAATTCGGCTGTGAACCCATCAGGGCTAGGGGCTTTGCCCTTAGCAAGTGAAAACAAAGTATTCTTAATCTCAGAATCCGAGACCGGTGAAGTAAGCAAACATACTGGTCATCCGAAAGAGGCTTCCGAATAAGTGATGTCAATTCATGCAACGTAGGCTTCGTCAAACCCAAATGTGGAGCAAGGAGATCCGAGAAAAAAGATACAAAAACTTGCGGCACCAAGTTGGGTTCTGAAACAACCGAACCTGAATTGTCTTTAACAGAGAGAATCCGGTTGTTTAGATGTCTGGCTTTGACAAAGTTGTGGAAGAATTTCGTGTTTCAATCACCCTCTTTCAACCATCTAACTCTGGATTTCTTCTTATAGAAGGATTCTTCTTGGCCTCGAAGATCTACAAAAGTTCAACGCTAGCCTTTCTCCAATTCAGCAAGAGTGATATTATTGGGGTCCGAGTGCAAAAGAAGCTGGGTAGAACGCAAGGCCTCCCTTGCTTCCAGTGTCCTCATCGAGATGTCCGAAAAGGCTTCAAGGTTGAGGGCTTTAAGGCGGCCCGTTAGGATCTTCAACTTGGAAACAAGCTTATACATGGGCCTCCCCCAAACATGGCTGTCCCACGCTTGACGGACTGAATCACGAAAGTTAGGGTGATCAGCCCATAAATCAAAATATTTAAAGGGCTTCCTTCTCGAACTCGGATCAACAACCTTAACTACCATAGGGGTGTGGTCTGAAATTCCGGGATTAAGAAAAGACGCCTCCGAAAAGGAGAAATCCATTCTCCATAAAGTGTTGACTAGCACCCGGTCGATTTTCCACATTTTTCTGCCTAACCCCGAAGAAGTGGACCAGGTAAAACGAAGACCCGTGTACCTAAGGTCCTCAAGTTCCATTTGATCAAGGCAGAGCCTAAAGTCATCGAAGCAAGGAATCCAAGAATTAGAGCTCCCGAAGAGATCCGTAGGATCCTTAGTTGCATTGAAATCGCCCGCAACAAGCCAAGCAGTATCTTGAAATAAGTCATCACAAAGAATAAGGTCAGCCCACAGAGGCCTACGACGCACAAAAGTGTGCTCCCCATAGACAACAGAGATGCAACACGTAAAGTTAGAAGAAATCCCCTTCAAACGCCCATGGATAGCTTGGTCATTTAGAGAAATCAACTCAAAATTAACGGAATCCGGGTTCCATCCAATCCAGATTTTGCCACGCGAAGAATGATCATAATTCGCGAGCGCTCCAGCCTCTCGGGAGGGTAGACGAAATAGAAACAAACAACGGCTCAGGGACTTTAGTCTCAAAAAGGCCAACAAAACTAAGACTATTAGAAGCAACAAACTTTCTAATCTCAGCCCTTCTAATAGGGTTCATCATCCCTCTGATATTCCAAAATCCAAAAAACATGATCCAAGGAAAGAAGAGAACTACCTCCGCTTGGAGGACTTGCGACTAGCTTTAGTCGCCTTTGGGACCACTGGTAGCGTCGATCCAGGCGGGTCAGGATGTAGCTGGAGAAGTTGGTCTTGTTTCCCAAACCCAGCAGATCCTGAAAGAGCTCTAGGAGAGGGAGGCTTGCTTGGGATCTCATCCTCATCGCTAGACGAAGCAAAACCAGTGATTTCATCATCCGGGTTCTCAAGGGGCATGACAGGAGTTGGTAACGAGTCATCAGCATCATGGTTTGAAGACACAAGACTGCCCTTTACTGAGAGCTTCGAAGAACCTTTGGGAGGCTTCTGTACAGGCACAATCTCAGTAGGCACCGCTTCCTTCAACTTAAGAGACTGCCCACCTATAGGAGGAGAGATGGGTTCAAAAGAGAACGCAAGGGCCGGAGTCTTCTGCTTCTTCTGCTTCTTACCTTTAATTTGCTGCCACACAAAATCACTCGGCACTAAACTAGGTTGAGATGGAGAAGAAGAATTGGCTTGGAGCGCTACCTCCAAAATAATAGCGTGAGCTGAGGAACCATCCGAGGTTGTACCTAGGTCACTAACCTTATTTGCAACAGCCTAGGAGGATTCTCCCGAGGCAAGTCCCGAGACTCCGAATACACTTCAGATGGTGTAGCAACAGAGGAAGCAATGACTCCCCCATCAGCCTGGTTTTGAGGCACAGTCTCTACCGAGGGACGAGATTCAGCAGCACGAACATTAGAAGGACCAGCGGATCTATTTTTGGCAGCACATTTATGGCCAAAGATTCCGCAACCCGCACAAGCAATGGGCTTCCATTCAAACTCCACACCTATCTCACATATGTTACCATTGTGTACTGTCTCAATAACTTCACAATCAGGTTGATTAGCTGTGATTTCAATACAAACCCGCGCAAAAGACAAGCTCTTCGCCTGCTCAGTACGTTGGTCGACATACAACGGTTTCCCGAGTGTACTAGCAATCTTCCCGATGAATTGGGCAGACCAGCAAGAGAAGGGTATGTTCGAAAGCCTGACCCACACAGGCACCGAAAGGTGGGTTTCCTTTCGCAACTCAAGACCCGGGGTCCATTGCTGGAGAACAAGGGGAACACTGGCAACTCGAATCTGCCCACCCTCAAGTAAATTCCTACGAAACTCTATGTCCGGTATGTGGAACATAAATAAACCTTTCCCATTCGACATGACATCCACGAGATTCAGGCCCCAAACCTTCTTCATTGCTTCCTCAACCACCTTAAATGGCATCCGGCGACCAAGGAAGTAACCCATTAAGCATTCATGCATCTTTGGATCTACAGCTTCCAAGTCTCGGTCGGTTATCTCAATGCGGGGTTTGTTGTTAACCAGGGTCGGGGCCGTATAGACAAGGTCGTAGCCCTTGGCTCGCTTTTTGGCAACAGCCACCCAAGTCTTGCCCGAAGGATTCTTCGCAACATCTCTGCCCTTAGGCTTCACCGATCGGGACCTTCCCCTACGGACGGTTTGCGCACCGACAGATGCACGGGAATCTCGCAGCTCCTCCATACCAGAATGAACAGTACCAAGGTTCTGATTATTCAATGGTAAAGCCGTCGACGGGGCTCCTTCAACAGTAATAGGAGATAGACCATGGGAACTAGTCCCTTCATCCACAACACGGGTTCTATCCGACTCCCAATCCATCCCAATCAAAGAAATCGCAGCAGCAACCCAAGTAGGAAGAACCCTAACCTAGAAGAGCCATGCGAGTCTATAAGGAGGGACATACCAGGAGCATCTTCGGTGGGTTTTATGGACGGGTAGGAGGTGCCACTTCCCACCAAGAACCAGCTTCAATCGCAAGTCAGCAAGTCCGAATTCAGCTGCTCGAGCAGCAAGAGGAACAGTGAACAAATCACCCAAGAAGAGAGCACAGTGAACAGTAACCCGAGAAAGTGACTTTTTTACACCAATTTTTTTTTATCCTTACATAACTAATCATCTCTGAATCAGTATTTGTTTTTTTTTTTTTTAGTTTTTTTTTTTTTTACAGTGGACAGACTTTTGCAAAGCCTTACTTACTGAAGCAATGTGGGACAATATGGGCTACACACCATCGCTGGAAGAGTACTTGAGCAATGCGTGGACATCATCTTCAGGACCATTGATCATGTCTCACGCTAGTTTCTTCGTGGGACATATGAATTTGGAGGATGTAGCAGATTTACTGGAGAGAAACAAGGATCTGATTTACAATGTGTCCATGATAATTCGCCTCTGCAATGACCTTGGAACGTCAACAGTAATTATCAAACTTCTGCGCCGAAGTTATAAACCAACTGAATTTGAGATGATGTTAAGAATTCGTAGCCTGCGAAAAAAAACACGGCATATGGTGTAATTGAATCAAGGAGATCGAATCCGATAAGCACATTAAATTGATTTACTTGTTCAATTAGGCCGAAAGAGACAGAGGAGATGCTCCATCGTCAGTGGTGTGTTACATGCGAGAAGCGAATGTTCCGGAAGACGTCGCTAGGAAGCACATCAAGGAACTGATAAACCAGGCATGGAAGAGCATCAATGCTCATTGCTTTGGCAATGTCGAGACGCCCTTTGTCCGAACCTTCATTGATGTCACCGTGAACTCGTCTCGTGTTGCACATATGCTTTACCAGTTCGGAGATGGGTTTGGCGTCCAGGATGGTGATATTAGGCGGCAAATCTTATCTGCAGTGATTCACCCTGTCGCTCTTAACTGAGATAAAGCGCAAATGTAATCACATAGCAAGTGCATAAGGTAGACTAGCTGCTGCCAGTCAAAAGATTGAGTACTACGCGCAAATTGTATCCTAAGCTGCATAATCATCTACTTGGGTTTAAAATGGTCAAATATCTGCAAGATGTCCATCTTACATTATCGCACAGAGTAACTATATGCCTACTCGGTCTGATCCACATGAATCGCACTCTCAAAAGAGATACTCGAGATCATAATAATCTGATTGTTCTCATCTGATGTGACATTGAATGTTGTAATGGCCAGTGGCGGTACATTATTTTCTCAATAGAATCGAAATTATGATGAAACTTATTCTATTGAATCAAGTTAATTGCACGTAAAAAAATAGTTGGACTGCAATGGGTATGGGAAAATGAATGCGTTTCTCATAATTTCTCATCTTGTTATAGGACGATTTGTGAGGTTTTATTGGTGGCATCCGTTATCCACTAACACGCAGCCTTATCAAATGTCAACGCATTTTCCCCTTGAAAGTTTGTCATCTGGTCTCTCTCCATAGAAAATGCTTCTTCAAGTTAGTAGATTTGAATTTTATGTTGTATTGACATGGTGAAAACGACAACATTTGCAACTTGCATAAACTAAATATGTTAAGAAATCAACCTCCGTCGTACTTGAATTGATTTTAAATAGTATCCTTTCCATTATATTATGACACCTAATTTATGGTGACCATTAATAATTCATTGCGTAGAAAAACTAGGGATTGATTTCTACCCCTAAATAAAAAATAATTATTAAATTGCAAATAGGTGTTAAGAGCATTTTTAGCATTAAACCCACATAAACTGCATTGAACTTGAATTTCGGTCATGCCCATCAAATTTCATGATGTGCCCGAAAATTTCACATGTGCATTGCACGTAAGGTGTTCTTAACTAAGAGGGTTGGTTCTTTGATCCAGAGGGCATATTCTTAATAATGAAAAGGGTAGACACCGCAAATATATTCCATATCAGCTAAATATGTGTGATTTTTTGCAAGAAAGGAGTAACTGGCGGAAAGATATGGCCACTCATGGCAGAGAGAGATTCACGGCCAGGTTAGATGCAATCAAGAGTGAAACATGATCAAGCCAAGTGTATAGTCGGAAAGCAAAATACAATACATATGGATGTGATCTTTGGAATGAGCAGATTGGCCATTATTCAACCCGTAACCAATCAGTGGTGGCTCTAAATGGTAAGAAAAATTGCATAATTAAATCAAATATCAAGTTGCATTTGATAGGATTTAGGAGAGCCCGTGCTAAGTACCATGCTTAGTAATCCATTAAATTTCTCTAGGTAGTTCATCTCTAGAAAGGTTGTGACATATATTAAACTTGAAGTTCAATGAAAGGCCGTGTCGATTTGACTCAACTTAGTCATAATTGTAGTTTCCTATTTTTCAAAAATACAAATTTATTAATGTGTGTGGTAGGGACTTTATCCCGAACTCATCGCTTCGTGTTTGTCACTGTAAATAAGACACGCCCGCACAAATAAGAGAGACCATGCTTCTCTGTAAATAAGACACGCCCACTATAACCATGCTTCTTTGTTCCCTCCATGTCCATTTATTTGTTATGACCCATGTTGTAAAATTAATGTGGAAAATATAGGATTTTTCAATTAAATCAACATGAAAGCATCAAAGAAATAAACGAGAACAATAAAGGACAATAAGTGGTTTGGTCCGAATATCAATATCTACTATATGGGAGAGTCAGTGACAAATAATTCATTAATAATTGGAGAATCAAAGTTACAATTACTTTTATGCTCTTAGAAAAGATCTAAATTCATTGTATTTATAAATAAGCAACTCAATATGGATGTAAAGCTCATGGCATACAAATCTTCGCGTTCTAACACAGCGGCCAAGAGAGAACTTCCCTGTGCGTCTCTTTTTATACTTCAAGTCTTGGCCAGAAAATCTCAACAAGGCCCACAAAGTCCAGCCTTTGTCTTGGTCAACCCTTTTTCTTGTAAAGGAAAATCCCTCCTTTTTTTTTTTTTGTGCCCTTTCCTTTATGCAATTTAGTACACTCTTGCAACGGAGAGATTCTAAAACCGTTTTGAGATTTTTTTTTTCCTCAACAAATTCAGTTTATCATATGGATTGCATCCTCCAATCGGATCAAATATCATATAGGGCTCAAACTTGATATGTTTTTTTTAATAACTCCTTAGGTCATAAAGGACTTTTGACCAAGCATAAAAGTCCGAATCTCCAGCCTCTTTCTCTGTTCTCACTGACCTCCCCGTATCAAGTTACTTAGTCCAACTCTTCACTCATTTCCTCGTGGGAAAGATCCCAAAAGTCCTATCTTTTTCATATGCAATTTTTTTTTTTTTTTTTTCGAGAAGCAGTGTAGTTTTATCTCTAAAGGTGTTTCTGGCTTGCAGTCTTCTTCTCCAACAATTTTAAGTATGCTGCATTCATGAAGTAGATGTCAATGGCATCGAGACTTTCCAGGTGGACAAGGTAATTACTTGCTCTGGCTTTGTGGTTTGTTAATTTCTAATTTGGCGCAATACATCTTTAGCACATGCTAATTTCAGACAAATGAAGGGAAAAGGGAATTTCGCCAAATTCCTTAAACAGGCTCAACTCGCTCAACTCGTTAAGAGTGATTGATTAATGGGTGAGTTGGTCCCGGCCTAGAACCACGAATTGATCCTATGGCTCTCAATTCCAAAATTTTGGAAGCCAGAGTTAGTTTGGAGGGTTTTGGAATCAGGAATTGGGATAAAATACAACTGTCCGAAACTATATTTTATGTTCTTTTAAAATAATTTATTAATTTAACCAAATAATTAAAAATAAATATATATTTTTACTTTTTTGAGTCTTAGTGGGACAAAAAAACATTTTCCCCAGGCGAGTGTGCGGAGAGGGAACTAACGCACACCACAAGGAAAATATTTTTAGCAGTTTTCCTTTTCCTTTTACTATTAAAACACCCACATCTCACTCTCTCCATTTCTCTCTACTTTCTCTCAGCTGCATTAAGCACCCAATGGTTCCTCAACCTCTTTCATCTTTCTCTTTCACCCTCGGTTTCCACATGATGAGCTTTACTTTCATGTAACTTCACTGTTATGGTGACTTTATTGAGACCTTGGTGGTGGTTGCATGAGAGAGGGAGGTGAGGGTGCCAAACGCAAGAAAGGGAGGCGAGGGGCGTTGATTGTCGAGCGTGAGAAAGGGTGGTGGGAAGCTAAGGCATAAAAGAAAGAGAAAGAGCTCTAATTTTTATTGAGGTTAACCTTTGGCAAGTTTCGTCGGTTTGGTTCAATTCAGCATGAGGAACTGGGAATCGGGTTGGTATTGGGTTGGATTAGACCGATGCACACTCCTAGAGCTTGTGTGGGCGTAACCTTGAAAGTTCAACAAGTTCAGGGCCCAAATTCAATGTGGGATCACATATTGGGCCAATTCAATGCAATTCAATGGAAACACGTTATTCACAAATAAAAATGTTCCAAATTTTTAAATATAGACGAATGTAGTAGAGAATGAAAATGTAAGACAATGCAAAAAGTGATGGGGCAGCACTATTTCCACCCTCATTTTGGTTAAGAAACTATTTTTTTTCAATTAACCAGCCAAATTAACCTTCTTTTTCTCTTCAATTTAATGTTTTTTTATCATGCTAATAAAAAAAAACTGCATTTATTTGTATCATCTCTCTCATCAATTTCTTAATATAAATGTCCAATTACATCACCACCCTATGTAGTGGCGTCGCTGGCTTAAGCTCCCTCCCTCTCACGAAAGGGGAAGAGTTCGAATCCCAGATGCGTCACTAGTGGTCTTAAGTGTGGTGTCGTGGTGGTGGGTCATGTGCTAGCACCTCTCCGAGTTCACCTCGCCAGCTACCAGCTATATGGGGGTTCCCGGGTCACCAAAAAAAACAAAAAAAACGTCCAATTACATCCAACAAGATATCATATTATCTTATATCCTCTTATCACTTTGTCTAGAGAAGATTGTTAATTTTAATTCATGGTTTAATTCACAAAAGCCACATAGAAGATGTTAAATTTATATTTCTAATGACTTATGAATACACAATTAATTGCTTATTTTTAATCAAATAGTTTGAGCAAACCTTTGTTTCAAAGTTGAGAATTAAAATTCTATCTAATTATCTAGTTGATCTTGACCTTGTGGCTGTTTTTCCGGAATAATATCTTCTAAAGTTAAACTTTGTTTATTTTGTGCTTTCTTTTGAGTTTTTCACATTTTAATCTAAATTGCAAGATGGAGGTTGAACGTCTTGTTACACATTCTTCACTTTCAAACTCACATTAGATTATTTAAGAGAAAAATTTTAACCATAATTTATACTTTTGATCCACTTGTTATAAGATTGAATATACAATCTGTAATATTTGGCTGGTGGGCCCAAAGGAAGAAAACAAAAGAAGGGTTGAAAAGTCAAAAGAAAAATAAGAAGAAAAAAGAAAGGAAAGAGAAAAACGGGTGAGCAGTGGTTGCTCACTTTAAAGAGCTGAACCACTTTGGGAGAAAGAGAAAAGAAAGGAAAGAAAGAGAAAAGAACAAGAAGTAGAAGAAAGAAGAAAAAGACAAAAAAAAAAAAAAAAAAAGGGAAGAAAGGAAATGGATTTTGGCACGTGCATGCTGCGGATGTCTCACCAAGTTGACTTGACTCCATAACGCAGTGCCCGGTAAAGATTAGGCCCCTTGTTCATCCAATAGAAGTAATTTACAGGTTTATAGCTCAAATTCGGAAATTTTGAAAACTCGAGTGGTGAAATCTGATTTTGGAGTCATTGAGCCGTGTATTTTCATAGAAATCATAGTTTAGGATGTTGTGGAGCAATAGGATTTTATGAATTGTGATTTGAGCTTATGGTTTGTTCGAAACAAAATTTCGAAGTTTTTCGCATACAGTGAACAGTACGTGTCCAGCAGTTTTGGGCCCTATTTTGTCATTTTTGGCTTAATTTTGGGATGGTCAAGTTGAGATTCTTATAGTATGTTTGAAGGGATTTCTTTTGACTATAAATATGTCCGGAATGGGGTTCAGAGGAGAAAGTTATATAACTAAGTTTTGCGCTTAAACTCTGTGTTACAAACAGTTTGAACAATCGCTTTGGTTATGTGATTTGTTAGCGCGTATGAATCCTTTTATTAGAGTTAAGGTATAATTTAGTCATTTTGTAGTTAAGATAGAATTTTATTTAATTTTAACATTATTTATTAGTTATTTGATAGGGCCGCGAGTTCAACAATATGAGTATTGTTTATGATTTGGTTATAAAAACGAGGTGAGTGGTACTATATCTTCTTTGGATTGGTAAAACCATGTCTTGAAGTATATATGTATATGTATATGTATATTGAATTGAGGAGCATTTTTATTGCATAAAAGCTGGATCGAGCACTTGCTACTATTTGGTTGATTATGAATATTTGAAAATCGTGTTATACAAAGTTCGTGGAGTAATATATATGAAATTGCTTTGCGACTGATTCATGGAAATCTTAATGATGATTTGAGAAGTGGATATGAAATGGATGATGGGCTATGTTGCAAAATGTTATTGGCTTGGTTTAAGATATTGATTTATGGATTGGATTTTTGGTATTGGAGGATGGTTGTTTATGCTCAATATGACTGTAAATCTAGTGAGTGGTTTTTGGAGTATGCATACCAAATTTAGGATATCCTTCTGGGTCGAGCCACCAGCTTTGTAGGTGGAGACCTTGTTAAGGGGAATTTTGATCGCCTTGTCTCGAGGCGTTGCATTGTGACCATAGTAGGGTATTGAGCAATAGATTAGTCAATTGATGGACCATTGATGTGTGATATTTGATGGAGATTATTCAATGGACTTGACCATTGATACTTGAATTGTGATTGTGATTTAAATGATTTTTTCATATTAGTATAAATTTTTGACAATGAGGAATAACTCTTATATGATTTGATATGCATTTTATATATTGAGTTTGAGTTATGAAGTTTGATATTGCTTTGCATACATGCATAGTGGTTGCTCGATCTGTTTAGAAAATATGCACTACTCATTGAGTTGTGGTGCTCATTCCACTCATTCTTTAATCTTTTCAAGTTTCTCGATTAGTGGCGAGTAGAGCGAAAGCGCCATCGGTGAGAAACTTTTGGAAGTGCTATTTTTGGGTATGGTTTAAGAAAATGGTGTATATAGTTATTGCTAGTGGTTGGATTGGCTGAGTTCTAATTGTATATTTCTTTTTGTGGAGTATAAAAACTCGATGTTGCAACCAATTTGTTAGTTTATTTAATATGTATATATATGGTTTGAGATATGTATATATATATATATGTATAGATATATATATATATATGTATATATATATATATATGTATAAATATATATATATGTTGATACTAGGTTGTTGGTTGTATTTGAGGTTGCATCTTTCGTGTGGAAGGACGACTAAGTCATCCTTTCATTTTTTTTCCTTTTTTGCTTATCTTTTGTTAATATCTAGATATAAATTGATATGTTTAACATTTGATCATGCTTCTAAAAATCAACCTTTTTCATATTTTGATCATTTTTTCTCTTCCAAATTTGATCAAGATTGACTAGACAATTATATTGAATTTTATTTTTGCACTTTGAAATATAGTTTCTCTCAAACTATTTTATAAATAAAAAGGCAATTAATTGTGTGTTCGTAACCTGTCAAAACTAGAAATTTCTAATTTTTTATGTGGCTTTTGTGATTAAAAATATGCTACCACAAAGTGAAATTAACAACTTTTTCTAGGCAAAGCGGAATAAGATGATATCTTGTTGGGTGTAATTGGGCATTTGTATTATGAAATTGATGAGAGAGATGATAAAAAGAAAGACAATTTTGTTGGTTAGCTTATAAAAATCAAGGAAAAATAATTGAACAGAAAGAAAGGGTCAGTTCTTGGTTCAATTCAGTCTTAAACCTTTTAATAATGCTAATTGAGTCCTTAACATTTTCATTATTTCCATTTTTGTAGACAATTGCTGACATGGACGCTAATTATTTAACGTTGCACATTTGAGGTCGATGTTGATAATTTTTACATTTTTTTTTTAAATTTTGCATCTTAAATAATTTTTTATTTCATTTTTCCTTCCCTTTTCGTTTTTCTTCTTCCTTCGCTAGTCACCGTGCCTTAGCAATGGTGGCGACCAGCCACCGGTGATACCTAAATTTTAACTACTCATTTAGTAATAAATTGTATAGAAAATTAGGGGTTAAACTTTAGCCCCTAAACAAAATAGCAAGAGGGGAGGGGGTCGAGAGAAAGCGAACTTCGTTTTCGGTCGAGCATTGCCTAGCAATCTTGCCACAAACTGACGAGTTCTAGCTGACACCACGTTTGTGGCCTGCTCTTCCACAACACCTAAATTTCCAGTGAGGTTTCTCTAGGTTCGATCCCCTTATATCTCAAGGATACTGGCTCGGAGACATTGAGGTGACTGACCATATCTCGATTTGCTTTGGGTTTACCTTCCAACTGTCGTTACCAAAATGAGTAAGGACCCATGGCCGATCCCCTTTAGGTGCTTTGTTCTTCCCCCATCTTGGCCAACTGGGGCCAAGACTCGTCGGCGCTGGCTCATACTTGATTTATGTGGGAATTGGTTCTGCAGAAATCAGAGGAATGCTTGACCAGGAAGAGGGTGAAAGAATAATAGGTCATTGAGATCTATCAGTTATCTTGTTCCAATTGAATGATTCATCGATGTGAATTGAAAAGTGTAGCTCTTGCATCTTTTCTAAACCATGAACATCAATGATGCCACAACGTTTCCAATTAGGACTCTTTACTAAATGTAATGGATCCGTTAACTCGTAAGAGAAGTTGGGTCACCTCTACCGCATCTATAAGCTTAGTTTTTCCTCTTCATCTTTTGCGGTGATCGACAAGTGACACAATATACATAACCATGATTATATGCTTCAGATTCAGAACTTGGTGAATAACCTCTAAAAATCAAACACAATGAAGTGCAAATAAAACTATTTTGAACGAGACGAGACACAACATGAGATGAAATGAATCACATGCGAAATTATAGAAGATCCCCTTTAAGATCAAACAGTTATATCAAATTGAGTATGATTATATGTGTGATAGCATCCACTACACTAGGAATATCAACGAACCCTACCATTGCAAGTGCTTGGAGTATTCTTTTTTAAGGTTCAGAATTTAGAGTTTAGGATTTATCAGCATAAGAAGGCTCGACAAATTTGAAGCTAAATCCTAAACCATCGATTGTTTCGTGAAAGCAATGTACGAGCGTCTACCAAGTTGATGAATTGGTAGCTCCCGAAATCTGAGTTCTGCTTGCATATACATAGAAAGCACAAAAATGAGATCAAGTAGAAGTCCAGCTCTGTCTATTCCAGAGGCCCCTCCTTTCAGTGCATTCCTGCCTGAGATCCATATAATCAACCATATTGTTTTGCATCAGTCTACATAGTTTGAAAAGGGCTTTGGACGATCTCAGCACATTTCAATCTTTTATGAGGTCCAGTGTCTTCTAAGTCCTAACGATAGTGCTAGACTCATTGTTTCTCGTAAATACTAAAGTGATATAGCAGTCTATAGAAGTACAAGGAGGGCCTTTGTGGGATAGAATGGTTCAGAAGATTAGAGGGAGCCCATGAAGATGACCAATGATGTTATTCAAGGCCCAACTTTCGGCTTTTGGGCCGACCACAAGCAATCTTATTGTGGAGCAATGTAAAACCTACTAAATCAATGATTGTGATTCACATAATTCAATTAGGTAAGAAAAATTTCAAGAATCATCCTCCTAAAAAGCAGGATATGTCATCCTACAAGTGTGAACCACGTGAAGGATAGGGTAAAATGACAAATTATATTTGAAGTTTATGTAAATGAATAAACTGAAATTACAAAAGAAACCTATGAAGACCAAGGTGACCATGGCTTGGCGCCATGCACAGGCCTAGCTATGCTTGATCAACTGAAAGGGCAACATGGGCAGGTGAAGGCTAAGAATTCCATTCATGAACTGAGCCCTACCCACTTCAGGCTACCCAGGCCTGATCAATGTTATGTAGAGTATTGAAAAACTTTTAATCATTGGGATATGATAGGACGTCGTGTAGTGGGGGTGTCCATTGGTCCAGTCTAGTTCATGAATTGGATTAGATTGGGCCATGGTTGGTTGGTTCTAGATAGTTCATGTGGGAATTGGTTCGTTTCTAATTCTTAGAAAGGAATTAGAATAATTGTTCCGAACCAACATAATCGGTCCATAGTGTATTATTAGTTTTTATTCACTAAGGGAACAAAGTACATGTTATTTGTAGGAGTTTTTTTTTTTTTATTTACTCATAACTTCCCATGATTACTAATTTTACCCAACACTAAAGTAACTTTCAATATATATATGAACTTTAGAAAGAAAGTAAAAATTTTAAAAAGTAACACTTTGTTAGTTCTTGGGACAACTTGGGAACTACACGAGGCTACCTAGTTTTTAGGGTGGATAGGGTTGGTTCCTAGTTCCATAGACTTAAAACTAATCTTGTCTAGTTTGGTTCTCAATTCTAGAGAGAGATAACCTGTATGATGTAGGGATTTTCAAGCATCGTGCTACCTATTGATTAAGTCTTGTGTAGTTACTTTTTTTTTTCCACAAATTGCGTGGTGTGAAAGTTTATGTAGAAAACATAACAAAGCATGCAATGGAGATTCAAATGTTGTCGGCGATTGATTCTGTCATTAGATCTACTTGTCCATCATGAGAAAATTATTAAAAAGTCCAAAGCTTATTGTACTTATACCAATTTGGTCTTAAACATTTTAATTGTGTTAATTGAGTCATTAACATTTTCATTATTTTTATTTTTTATTGACAATTGTTGACATGGATGTTAATTATTTTATGTGGCCAATTGACGCTAACGTTGATATTTTTTATAATTTTTTATAATTTTAAATTTTAAATAGTTTTTATTTTATTCTTCCTTTCTTTTTCGTTTTTCTTCTTCCTTCGCTAGTTAGCGTGCCTTGGCAACGGCTGGCGATTAGCCCTCTCGACACCCAAATTTTAACTACTCATTTAATAATGAATTGTATAGAAAATTAGGGGTTAAACTTTAGCCCATAAACAAAATAGTAAAAAGGAAAGGAAGAAGGGGATGGGCTGAGAGAAAGTGAAGTGAACTTCGTTTTCGGCTGAGTGTTGCTTCGCAATCTCGCTGCAAACTGATGACTTCTAGTTGACACCAAGTCTGTAGCCTGCTCTTCCACAGCGCCTAAATTTCCGATGAGTTTTCTTTGGGTTCGATCCACTTATATCTCAAGGATACTGGCTCGGAAACATTGAGGTGATTGACCATATTTCGATTTGCTTTGGGTTTGCCTTCCGGCTGTTGTTGCCGAACCAAGTCAGGACCCACGGCCGATCCCTTTTAGGTGCTTCGTTCTTCCCCCATCTCAGCCAAATGGGGCCGAGACTCGTCGGCGCCAGCGCATTCTTGATTTTGAGCTTTGTAGAGCTGGGGTCGGTCACCGTGGCATGTTGTTACCTACTATGTGTTGATTGTCGATTTTGCCCCTAGCTCTAATTGACTCCATCTCACTTTTCTAGTTGGTGCCCGCCATGTGTTTTTTGAAATGCCACAATGACACATAGTTTTAGTTTCCTCATTTTGGATGAAATCGAGTTGGCCGCACATGGCCCCGTTTTGTCAAAGTGTTCCGATGATGTTTGGTGACCCTAGGCATTGGCCATTTAGTCGTTTGCCACATGTTCCTACTTCTGCCGTTGTTTTGTGTCAAGAATATAATGCAAAAACACTAATGGACTTTCCAATTGAACTAATGTGAAATCACTAGAGAAATAAACAATAAATAATTAAGGTACCGGAGATTTACATGATTCGGTCTGAGTATTGACACCTATATTTACATAAAAAGTTAGAGCAAACCGTAATAAGATAATTACATAACTATAATTGTGTACATGCTCAAATATTTCCTATGCCTAAATTACATCCAAATTCACATTGTACTCAATTACATATAAGATCATAGTACAAAATCGATGCATGTTCAAGCCCAAATCAAAACGCTCGTCTATGGCTGGAAACAAGGTGCGTTCATTTTCTTTCCCTTCGAGCAACCGTGGCTTCTTCATTGTAGCTGTTCAGAATGGGGAGCCCACAGAGTCTTCTGTTTTCCTTTTTGCATGCATGCGGCTACTCAGGCAAAAGAAATAATAAGACCAAACCCTCATAGGGACCATTTTGCTCCCACAGGTGAAATAGATATGATAAAATAAAGTTCGCCAACTCCAGTATATTAGTGGCGACTCATCATTTGAAAATTCTCATAGTATCAGTTTGACTTGACATCGAATATCTTAATGTCGCACAATGTATGGGCCTAAGAAAACCCGCACCTAATTTAGGGTTGTAAGCCTGTTTTTTAGGCAGTTCCCTTATACTTATGTAATTTCCAGTCTAGACAGAAAAGTTAAGTTGCAACAACCACAGGAGAGAGCCAGCAAGGTTCTACCTCGGCTCAAACCCTGCTAGCTCGAGCCGCGAGCCTCAGGCGAGGCTCCACCTCTCTAGATCAACTGAGGTCAAGCTTGCACACCCCAGCGAGCTCGAGCATTGCCTTGCCTTGCTGGCCTCTGATTCTAAAAGCTCAGCCAACGGATTCCCTCGTGCATCACATTCGCATTTGGCTTACTGTGGACGCGTGACCCCAAGCTTCTGTGTGAGGACTTTATCAAGAAATGTTCGAATGGTGCATCACTTTCGCATTTGGCTCATTATAGACGCATTGTCCTAAGCGTCTAGTGAATACTTGCTCGAGAGACACTCAAATGGCGCACCGCGGGCCTTGTCGTGAAAATCATGGCATGTCTCTTTCACACTCCTTGGATGAATTCTCTGTGGCTGCTGCCTCCAAGTCAACAGGAGCACACGGTAGTGCTAATACTTCCATGTAGTAGTCAGACTCATTCCACTGATGTTGCCAGCTTATTTGGAAAGTTTTGATGTCATATCTTAAATGCTAAAAGTGATCTAATAAAACATACAATGCTCGTATACTTTTTATCGGAACACATTGAAATATACGGACATTTAACATTTCTCAATTGCATATAATTATTTATTTATTTATTTATCTTGATATAAGAATTGAGTGATCTTGAGGAAATTGGTGCACCCCGAGTGTGCTTCTAATGCTAGTCTCTCATATCGTCAGTCTTGTTTTCAATAACAACTAATATCCCCATTTTCTTTACGTGGAAAATGATGGGAAATATTCTTAATATCTGCAAGGCATCCTCCTCCTGCGACGGCACGCTCGTATCTAATGGTCGGAACTGGTGGTTGACTGGGGTTGTGCACTGTGCGGCTGCTGGTGGGAGTAATCTTCGCAGGTCTCATGCTTTTTACTTTGCAAAATAGCAACAGGAGAGACAGAAAGCTTGCTTGTGAAATGTGACAGTCTGATTTTCCGCTTCTGTTTTCAATTAAATAAATCGGGCTTTTCGTCGACGTGCTTATAGTGCTATTCTCTGAGCTAATCACTCATGAGATAACTTGACTAATCGGGAAAGTTATTAAAGGATTTTGATGCAAAGACTTGAGAATTCGACCAGAATCGCTGTTCGACCGTGTTAGTCTACAAGGATCAGTTCGGCATAGTCGAAAATCTATCAGAAATTGGAAATAGGTCGATTCGATAGAGATAAAATTAGGCTTGGGTGATTCCAATTAATTACAAATTTCTTGTCGATCGGCACTAAACCGAATTTTCTGTTGTTTTGATACCATGTGCTCGTAATTGAAATCTCGAGATTTTTCACAACAATCGAGAGTCATCAATGCGTCGAAGATGTACATTGTGGCTCGTGAATAATCGAACACGGGTCGGCTTGCACCAAAAATTCCTAAAAACTAACCGATAATTTAGGTTGCGCTAAAATCACATTTGACTGAAATTAACCGAGGAAATGATGTCAATTACAGAAATTAAGAATTGTCATGTGTCACAATTCATCCCAAGGACATTGTTGCATCTTCTCAAAATTTATTGATAATGGGAATTGTTCACGAAATGTGCAAGATCAACAAATTAAAAGAGCAAGGGAATTGCCACATTTTAAGTAGGATTTTAAGGCCTTTAATGTGAAGCAATTTAAGAGGTATTATAAGTTGTTACTAAGGGACTTGACCCTATTGAATTAGATGTTAGATTGGTAATTAAAGAAAGAAGAGAAGTCTCCTCAAAAGGAAATTCATAGGAGTCCTCTCTCCTACAATTTCACCTCAATTTCCTTGGTATTTAATGGAGATGGACTTGGAAAAGAGAGTGAGACCTAAGGTAGTAATGGAGAGCCAATTTTCCATGGAATTTGGGGCCAAAAGCAGAAGGTAAATGCTAAGTAACTTCTAGGCATTTACTCCCCACCTTCCTCCTCTCTTCTTGCCGTAGGAAACCGAAGTGCAGCAACAAATGGGCTGCTTTCCTTTTTACTTTTTCCCTTTTCTTTCTTGTTCTTTATTTTTCTTTCCTTTCTTTTCTCTCAGCCGAAGGGTCTTAGTCTTCTTCTTTACCCTCTTTTCTTTTTCTTCCGCACTTATTTCTTCTCCCCTGCTGCCGTGCACCTGTCTCTTTATTTCCCTTATCTAGCCTTACAACAATTTTCTTTCCCTTTCACAGCCATAAAAAGTCTTGTCTTCTTCTTATTTAAGTTAGTTTATTCAGCCATTCTTGCTCCCCCTTGGACGAAAAAGCAGCGAACGAACAGCAAGGTCTCGAGCATTTCTCCCTCCTCAAGAAAATCCAGGACTTTGTGTGCTGCTGTTGTGCTCGCTCAACGACACCTCCAGCCATTGTGCCGGGTCCAAATCATCGTCAAAAACTTCTAGAGCTGTCCTTGTGTTGCCGTCCGACCACAAGTGAGGATCGCCATTAGTTTCGGTGGTGAGTTGTCTTCTAAATCTGGACTAGGGGTTGAGTACCTCTATTAGGAATTCGTACAAGTTAGAAAGATGTAGATAACGTTATATGTGGATGGATGTTGGTTAGGAATGTTATGATGGCCATATAAAAGCTTAGATAGGATTTAGAGAGCGAGACAAATGTCACGGAGGAAGATTCATACTAGAACAGTAGCTGATTTCTGAAACAGTTTCCAAGACGTGTGTGTTTTGCTAATTTCGTAGACAACTGTGTGTTGTGATTTTGAAGGAATTTATTCTGAAGAAATGTTTTAGACATCCTAAATAATAACATATATTTTTCTTATAATTTGTAGAATTTAAAAAGATGACGATTTTCATGACGTCATCCTTGAAGCAGTAATTCGGACAGTTCTGTAAACCGTGACCTGTTATGATTCCGAGGGCTGTTACTGACCTTTAGAGGTCGAATTTCCAATTAGTTTCTTCATGAAAGTTGTTCATTATAACTTTTAGTTTAACATAATTGAATTTCAAATCAAATGGACTAGATTTCAACCCAAAAACGAATTGATTTCGATGAGTTAGGTTCTCTGGAACTGGACCCGATTTTTGTGCTGGATAGAAAGAATTTCTAGGCCGAATCCAGAGGGACCTGGATCTCGATGTCTTCATGAAGAATGTTGTTTTTTTTTTTCAAGCACGTGTCCAAATTTGAGAATTTTTCGAGCTCATACGAGTGGGTTTCTGACTTCGAATTTGGGAGAGCGTAATTGGACTGTTTTTTGTTTTGTGAATTTGGGTTAGTAAGAGTGTATGTTTGTTTTGAAGTATTCTTGCTATGAAATTGCTTAATTGAGACTGTGAATACTATGTGTAACTGATTATTGAAGTGTGACATTAATCATATGCATTCATTGCATGAGATTCCGCTACGAGCCTTTGGGGCCGGACGATGCTCCTTTAGGAATGCCCCACGTCAACGGATGCCAGTCACAGTGGAGGCTGGACCGATGCTCCTATATGGAATGCTGTCTAGATGTAGACGATGCCACGCTCGACGGTGCGAGGCGATGCCCGGTTATGCCGGAAGACTGTTATCTGAGCATTGAAATCATTTGTGACACATGAAATGCCCGGTTATGTCGGAAGACTATTATCTGAGTATTGAAATCATTTGTGACACATGAATGGGTGAAAGTGAGGGACCTAATTAAAAGACGGAACTATGTGGTGCGGTATGGGACGTGTCATAACGGTTTAGTCTGGTAATTGGGGACCCCATGTAATTAGGTGACATTTATGTCCTTACATAGGTATATGTTAAAAGTATTCTGATGATATATGATCTCGATATCTTATGCATGATTTGATTGACACTAACATGCAAGAAAGTACTGGTATTAAGAAAGTGTAAGAAAGGCGATTAGATTGCATGTTGAGTGTATCCTTCTCCTACTCTGGATTTATGGGATTTACTCGCTGAGATGTGATCTCACCCCTTAGTGGGCTAACATTTTTCAGGTCCCTAAATGGAGGAAGGCCAGGTCGTGTACAGTCGGTCGCAGTAAAGGAGGAATATGACTCTCGCTATCTCCTTCTAAGTAATGACGGGTTTTTCTGTCAAGACTGGATGTAGGGTGACGGCTCACCCCCGAGAGATCGAGAAGTATGGTAGTAGTAAACCCCAGTCTGGTTGGTAGAAGCTTAGTTAGTGAGTAATCAAATAGCTTCACTTTTTGTATTAGACCTTGGGGTGTTAAACTAGTCTATAAGTAATGTGATGTTGTAGGTGTGGCTTGTGAAAAATATAATCCTACGTTTCTATCCCATTGTTTTGTTGTATGGAGATTGTTTTACGTTTCCGCATGTGCAAAATAATTAATGGGTCGGCAATAGTTCCTGGGATGTTGCAAATTTTAAATCGACCATTGAGGGATGTGCATGTGCCCGAGGTTCGGATCATGACATGAAATCCCAAGTCCTTGGAGATAAAGCCTTTGGTCTGAGTGCAAAGTCATCCCCTCAAGCCTCTTCCCAACGCACCATAAATGTGGAAACAAATATGGAAAAGTATCCTCAATTAGTTGACATCTTTAAGATCAGCGTAGATCAAGCAAGGTTAAGATCATGGGTGCCGAAACGAATTGAACCAATCCAAACTAAAAATTCAGGTCTTTTTGGTTCGGATAGCAAATAGAAAAGTTTCTACCTCGATTTGGTTTGGTTGGATTTGGGTTGGGTTGGTTGTGGGTGAGCGTGGCCTTGCCAAGATCTAGGAGGGGCCTTTATGCCCTTGCCCGTGGTTAGCAAGGCCGCAATGGCCCTCGACAAGGCCTTCATGGGCCCATCGTATACTTGCGAAGGCCCTTGTGGCCATGGGCAAGAGCACGAAGGCCCTTGCTTGCAATCGGGGATGGCCTCATTTGGGGCCTTTGTGGCCACACCGGCCAAGGGTGAGGCCTTCAAGCAAGCGACCCTCACCAGCATTGAAAAAAAGCAAAAACAAAAGGAAAATAAATATGAAAAATAAAAAATTCAAAAAATAAATAAAATATCAAGAAATAAAAAAAAATTAAGAAATGTTAAAAAAATCCATGTGGAAAGGAAAATTAATTAAAAAATCAACATAGGATGATTTGCTAGAAATGACACTTAAATGATCGATTTTACTTTGATGTGGCATTAAAATGAGCGGAAAAAAAGAAGTTATGACCCTTAAGTAAGTATCATACGAAAGTTATAGCACTCATCCCGCTTTTATCCCAAACAAAATGTGATTAGAGAGAGAGAGAGAGAGAGAGAGAGAGAGAGAGAGAGAGGAGTGCTCTTGAGTTGAGAATCACCGTGCACATGAAGTTGAAGAAGACGAGGGGAAAAAAAACGAAAAAAAGAGAACCAACTAGAAGCGTAACCAGTTCAGGTTCAGTTCTCGGGTGGGTTGGTTTGGGTCATAGTTTGCTTAAGTCCTTTGTGTTTGTTCAATTCAGGTATCACGGATATCAGAACTGAACTGAACTGTTCACCCCTAGTTAAGACATGGCTCAACTAATTAATCACCTTTTTTTAAAACATGTTTATCCCAATTTAGAATTAAAATTAAGAGATTTAATTTATTAAAAACTTGGTTGAATCCATGTGAAATCCTCTATGTGACATTACAATTTGTTAAATAAGCAGTAATTGAATTGTCGAGATAGTGAATGCAAACTTAGGTTCCTATGAGGACGGATTGAATATGGAAACAAGAGTATTAAAGTCTTACAAAGTTAAATTTGTAAAGAGATTTGCTAGTATAATATTCTTTGGTCTACTTTGAGAATAATAGCTTGTTGTGAGCCACACATTCTTGAAGGAATGAACCCTATAATATTTTATAAATATTTGTTATTTAGTTTTTTTGTGGTCTAGAATAAATTGTTATTCTCACAGCAAATTAAAGGCTGTAGCCCAATCATTTCTCATTTGTAAACTTCTTCTATTGCTACCTAATCAATAAAACTCGAAGCACGCGCTTATGCCCTTCGCTTGAATTAGTAAAGCTTCGACCATGAGTGATTTGAAAAATGTCGGAGCTTTCCGGAGGATATTTCCAAAGGAGAAAGTTGTCGTATAGGCTTGGGTTCCATTGATCGACCCATCGGGGCCGAACTCTCTCCCAATAGGTCACCAATAATGCTGCTTGTCCAATGGAAAGTGTTGGAGAAATCTTCTTGAAGTGTTTTGAAGTTGACAAATTGTTTCTATCAGTCTAGTCGAAGGCTTTGACACTGTTATTTAAAGTACGAAGACCTTGGGACAGCGGACTCAAGACTCAAAGTCTATCTTCATTGACAGTCTCTAATCCGTTGAAGAAATGTTATCCGAAGCTGGATGTTTCGTTGAGGATTTAACCTTATCAACTGGAGAAGATCTCATGGTGGAGAAGACATAAACGGAGTCCTTTGGTTGATCGAAGATTGATTCGATAAATTGAAGATCCGGTGATTGCCTAAATATTATTGGAAGGTTACGCTTATGGAAACCGAAATCCCGATTGTATGGGCGAATGTGATTGATGGGCTATCAACACGTTCCATTTATAGCTTGGACAATCTTCCTAATTGATTCCGTCCAACGGGTAGATTGGAGGAATTCCTTTGGTAAGTGCCAACGGGTATGATGGCATAAAGGAGTATATAAGGAAGATTGTCTTAGTTGTTCAAGGTGTGCGCGATAGAAGAATTCCAAAGTCTGAAGCTCCTTTTTGTTAAGACAAATCCTTTGAGCGAATACTTATATACGAAAGAGAGAGTCTATACCACCACCCGCGGTGGCCGCGCGGTTGAGAGCTTGGTACCCTTTTCGCAAGAGGGGAAGAGTTCGTGTGGGACGCAGTGTGTCATGCACAAACGCGTCTTAACTGCGAAAGGGACTAGTGGTGGAGGCCCCGAGCTCCGGGGTTTACTCTTCGCCGCAAGCGGCGGAGGTTCCCGGGTACCAAAAAAAAAAAAAAAAAAAAGAGAGAGTCTATATTTGTGAGAGACCTTGAGGAGGTGTGGTAGAACATCTACACTGTGGAATCAAGGCAAAGCTGTGCTGTAACTTCTCTTTTGATCATAGTGAAATCCAGCCGGTGGGCTGTCAGTGTGGAAAAGTGGACGTAGGCTTGGAATAAGCCGAACCACTATAAATCCCATGTTCAATTTTCTCTTCCTTACTCTCTCTACCTCAATCGTATTTCATTTTGTTAATTAAAGAGAGAATTTACTTTCTATTATATGCTAAGAATCGCTTCCGTATATCGATAAATTGTTTAGGCACCTATTCACTCCCCTCTAGGTACTCATACTAGCAATATCAATTGGTATCAGAGCCCGTGTACTTACTTTATTTGAAGTGTTTTACTTCATAGTAAAATATCCATGGCTAGTATGCTAGCACCAGGGCTGATGGAAGGGCAAAGCAATACCAGACCACCCTACTTTGATGGAAAGGATTACAACATCCGGAAGAACAAGATGAAAGCTTTCCTACGATCAAAGGATCCTCTGGAATGGGACGTTGTAGAAAAAGGAATTACTCCTACCACTTTTGCATCGTCTCCGAAAGAGGAAAAGAAAGCTGAAGAAACCAGCGGAATGTCTTAGAAAGAAATAATCAAGAGACAAACACTCGATGCAAAAGCAATTTACTCCTTATATTTTGCTTTATCACCAACTGAATATAATAGAATATCTTCTTGTGGTACAGCAAAAGAAGTTTGGGACAGATTGCATATCACTTATGAAGGAACAAATCGAGTGAAGGAAACAAGAATCAACATTCTTCTCGGTCAATACGAAGCCTTCAGAATGAAACCAGGAGAATATATATCTGACATGTTTAGTCGTTTTACAGATATTGTGAATGGTCTTGAAAATAAAGGTCAACCAACTTCTGATCCCATGAAGGTAAACAAGCTACTGCGTGGACTCTCCAAGGATTGGAATCACATAAAGACTTCGATAAGAGAGACGCAAAGAATTATGCCACTATCTGTCGACGAGCTAATTGGAACTCTTCAGTCTTATGAAGTGGAACGGATCAATGAAGATGAAGATCCAAAAGGTAAGAAATCCATTGCATTAAAATCAAATAATGATTCTGATGATACATATTCTGAAGAAGATATGGACGATGAGGAGCTTGCTCTCATGATAGGAAGATTCAGAAAACTGAATAGAAAAGGAAGAAGGTTCAACTCAAAGAAACAAAGCTTTCAAAGACAGCAGACCAAGTCTGTTGATGATGAGGAACCAAATAAAGACATAGTCTGCTTTAAATGTAAGAAAAAGGGACACATCAGACCCAACTGTCCTCTTCTGAAGAAGAAGAAAAGAAAAGCTGAAAGATTTCGAAAAGCTCTCAAAGCCGAAACATGGAGTGACACAGAGTGTGAAGAAAGTGATAATGAATATGCCAATCTATGTCTGATGGCACAATCAGACTCAGACTCTGGATCAGACTCAGACAGTGAATTTGAGGTCACCGTCAAGAGAAAGGTAAAGTGGTATCTTGACAGTGGATGCTCAAGACACATGACAGGAGACTCAAAATGTTTCATAAAGCTTGCTCAAGTAAATGGTGGAAAAGTTTCATTTGGAGGAAACAGCAAAGGAAGTATTGTGGGATTTGGAACTGTTAAAATTGGAAATCTCACAATAAGTAATGTTTCCTTAGTGGAAGGACTCAATTACAATCTTCTCAGCATCAGTCAATTGTGTGATACTAGTTTCAAGATCTTTTTTCAAGAAGGAATATGTTCTGGAATCAGTAAAGACTCTACTTAGTCTTTCATGGGTCGTAGACATGGAAACATTTATCTTCCTGGATGTGAAACCAAATGAATCGCAATGTTTTATCTCAATTCAAGACGAAGCAAGCTTATGGCACAGAAAGCTTGGGCATGTCAACATGAAGCAATTAGCCAAAATCTCATCAAAGCAGCTTGTTCGAGGACTACCCAAATTACCTTATCAAAAGACTGATCCATGCACTCCATGTATTCTGGGAAAGCAGGTAAGAAATTCATTCAAGCCAATAAATCATGTCTCTACTAATCATGTACTACAATTGCTGCATATGGATCTCTTCGGACCAACCAGAACACAGAGTAGTGGAGGTAAGAAATATTGCCTAGTAATTGTGGACGATTACTCCCGTTTTACTTGGGTATATTTCCTTGCAAGTAAGTCCGAAACCTTCTCGTATTTTGAAAAGTTTGCTAAAAAGGTTCAAAATGAAAAAGGCTTTGTTATCTCTTGTATAAGAACAGATCATGGATGTGAATTTAAAAATCAAGATTTTCTAAAATTTTGTGATGAATCTGGCTTTAATCATGTGTTCTCCTCTCCATATACTCCTCAGCAAAATGGAGTTGTGGAAAGAAAGAACAGATCTCTTCAGAAATGGCTAGAACTCTTTTAATAGAAAGCAAGATTTCTTCACGATTTTGGGCTGAAGTCAGTTTGTTTCAACAGCTTGTTATATCACAATAGAGTCTTCTTAAGACCTATTCTAGAGAAAACCCCTTACGAATTGTTCAAAGATAAGAAGCCTATTGTTTCATACTTTCATGTATTTGGTTGCAAATGTTTTATATTGAAAAATGCAAAAGATCGAGTTGGTAAGTTTGAAGAAAGATCGGATGAAGGTATCTTCCTTGGATATTCTACATCAAGCAAAGCCTTGAGTCTATAACAAGAAGAGCCGAGCCGTGGAGGAGTCAATGAATGTCAAATTTCAAGACTCAACACAAGATGAATCAAGTCAGACTCATCAAGAAGAGTCTGAACCTGCTCCAAACCTTCCAAAGCTTACGACTCAAGAAGCATCTCAGACTCTGGAAAACCAGCATCAGGATGTTCGTGAAGATTCAATCAAAGAGAGAGATCATCAAACAGACATATCAACAAGTAGCGGAAGCATAAGTCCAGTCATCCCAAAGATCTTATAATCGGCGAAATTAATGAAGGAATTCGCACTGATCCAAAAGGCGAGAAGAGTCTAATGTTGTAACTCTTGTTTCTGAAATTGAACCAAAAAGCATAGAAGAAGCTTTGTCGATGAAAGCTGGATTGAAGCTATGCAAGAAGAGCTCGGACAGTTCAGCATTAATAATGTCGGGAATTGACATACAAACCAAAAGGTAAAAGCGTTATTGGAGCTAAATGGGTGTTCGAAACAAGATGAATGAGAAAGGAAAAGTCGTACGAAACAAAGCAAGACTCGTGGCCAAATGATATACGCAAGAAGAAGGAATAGACTATGATGAGACTTAGGCTCCAGTAGCAAGGTTAGAAGCTATTCGACTATTACTTGCGTTTGCTTGTTATAAGAATTTCAGGTTATTCCAAATGGACGTCAAAAGCGCCTTCCTAAATGGAGTCATCCAAGAGGAAGTTTATGTGGAACAACCACTAGGGTTTGAAGACCCAAAGAAGCCGGACTCGGTCTTCGGGCTTCGACCGAAGAAGGCTTTGTATGGTTTAAAGCAAGCACCTCGAGCTTGGTACGCAGAAATTTTCTAATCTATGCGGGATGAATTTGAAATGAGTATGATGGGAGAGTTAACATTCTTTCTTGGTCTTCAAGTAAAACAATTGAAGGAAGGAACCTTTATTTATCAAGAAAAATATGTTAATGATCTTGTCAAAAGATTTGGACTGGAAAAATGCAAAAAGACCGACATACCGATGTCAAGTTCTTTGAAGATAGACAAAGATGAAGAAGGGAAGAAAGTTGATCAAAAGCTGTACAGAAGCATCATTGGTTCACTCCTTTATCTTACTGCTTCTAGACCTGACATCTTGTTGAGTGTTTGCATCTGTGCTAGGTTTCAATCAGATCATAGAGAATCCCATCTCAATGCTGCTAAACGCATCATTAAATATGTTGCTTCATCATCAAGCATCGGTCTTTGGTATCCTAAGAAGGAGACTTTAATCTTAAGGATATTGAGGACGAATCGGCCGGTTGCGAGTTGATAGAAAGAGTACTTCGAGAACTTGCCGTTGCTTGGAAGCGGGGGCGGTGTCTTGGTTTTCAAGGAAACAAAGCACCGTGTCTCTTTCAACAACGAAGCGAGTATGTAGCCTTGGGAAGCTGCTGTTCGCAAATTCTATGGATAAAACAACAGCTAAGAGACTTTGAAATTGAAGACTCATGCACTGAGATTAATTGCGACAACACCAGCGCTATCAACCTCACCAAAAATCCAATTCTCCACTCAAGAGCAAAGCACATAGAGATTCGACATCATTTTATAAGAGACCATGTTCAAAATGGAGATGTTTCAATTCAATTTGTTGACTCAAAGAATCAAGCGGCGGATATATTCACAAAGCCTTTGGAGAAAATCAATTTGAGTCTATACGCTCGAGACTCAACATTTTGAGGTATGAGGATATCAAAGTCTAAAGACTTTCGGACTCGACTTACAAGACTTTATCCGAAAGACAATCTTGGTACGTCCGTCGACCGTAAGTCTTTCTCTCTTGAATCTCAACTTGGAAAGGTACGATTGTCAGACTGTGTTTAAATTGTTGCTATATTTATTTGACAAAAATATTGCATCGTTTCATTTTCAAAAGGGAAGTTATTTTTGAAATGGTTATTTTTGCGGAAAAAGACAGTTATTTTGAAAAGGCATATTTTTATTTCCTTTATGACGGTTCGTTTATCCCTCTTTTAACCGATCTTGAACTGTCGATTCCTCTTCACTTTTCTCTCAAAAACCCTAGAAAGCATCAATCCTCCATTCCCGTTTGTCTTCTTCGCTCAATCCTCAAAAAGTTGTCATCTTTCTGGGAAAGTCAAGCAAGGAATCTTCCAAAAACGAGAAAGATGTCATCTTCAAGAAAGTCTTCGAGAATTGCAAGCGAGGAGGACCACGGCGGATGAGTGAGGGGCCTACGCACTTCGATCTTATCTGAAGATGAAGTGACTCCAGATCAGCAAGCGAGCCCACAACATTCTCAACAGCGTCATTCTCCTCCATCTAGTCCTCAAGGCGTTGATCAACAACAACAAGAAGAAATCATCGAGGATGTAGACCCTGTAAGAGTTCAAAAGCCCGCTTATATTTATCAGTTATATCGTGCCCTAAAAGGAATTCGTACCCTTTGAACTACATTGATGATTTTCTTAAAGATAAAGGACATGGGAACGAATATATCTTTTGAAAAAAATGGAAAGTATGGGAATTGCTCGAAAATGGGTGGTTGAGGAAACCCTTGCAAATATCCCAAGTGATCCTCGTGACTCGGGGGCCGAATCTCGTAGATGGGAATGATGATGATAAATTGTACAGTCAATTCCAACCAAAAATGGGTGTTGCGGTTGATAACCAAGGAAAAAGGGGAGATTTGTTCAGATCAAAGGAGCAAAAGGATCTGTACTCTAAATTGTTGAAGCGTGGGGTGATAAACCCTAGGAGCGTAGATTTTGATTTTCTGGATGCTGTGAATATGAACTTGAGGGAAAAGTTCAGTTATCTTCAACTTGAAAAGTTCTCGCTCCGACTCTACTGAGAGGCCTATGCCGAATTAATGCATATTTCTATTCAAATCTAAGCTTTTGGATGCGAATAGATTCTTGTTCAGCGTTAAAGACCAAGATTATGTTGTGGATATGAATATGCTAGCAGATGTGTTAGAAGTCGAAAGAGGAAGATATCAGCCAATCAAAGTTTCTATTGCTCGGGCCACTTTTGAATTGGTGAAGGACAGAAGAACAGATGAAAAGATCACCTACTTAAGGATGGGTGCATTCAACATCTTGCTTCACAAGATTGTGATTAATTGCCTCCGACCGAAATCGACTTCCAAGACCGATGTTTCAAGTTCGAGGCCAAGTTGATGTATGCCATTCTCTTTGGAAAAAGGTTTTCTCTCCCTCACACCTGTGATGTTTCACATGTATAGAGCAATGATGAAGGACAGAGGTCAACTCCCTTATCCAAGCCTTGTTACGAAGTTATTAGACATCGAATATTCAACCTCCACAAATCTTTTGTGTTCGACCATGCGATCATATGGTGGTAGGTCTGAAAATGGTGACCAAAATGCGTCGAAGGAACCGAGCAAGGAGTTGGAGAAATTCAAGAGAAGACTCTGCAAAATCTCATCAAATATCTTCTGCAGCTAAAAAGAAAAGGGAAGGAGCCCATGGTTGCTCCATCCAAGAGAAGAAGAGCTCTCCTTGTTGAGGATGAAGATGATGAGGAAGACATCACCATCTCTGCATTGGCTTTGAAGAATTTAAGTCGTCCTGTTCCACAGAAAGAATCGGAGCAAATGACGAAAGAAGCAGAGGAGAAGGAAGAAGAAGAAATAGAAGCTGAAAAAGAAACAAAGGAGGAAAGACCTGAAGAAGAAAGAAGAGAAGAAGGAGAACCTGAAGAACACTCTTCTCCACCGTAGGCATGGAAACAGGGGAGATCGGGAGAAAGGAGTGAAGTCTTCATGTCCCGATGCAAGTGAAGGAGTCGATCGCTCACCAGCGAGACCTAGAGGATGTTTATGCATCTCAATTTCCAAAAGAAGGTCATGAAGTTTCATCGCCAAACCTGCAAGATTATGCTGATCTACCATCTTCGCATTTACTCCATCGATCGAGCCGAAGCAAGTACTCAAACCGATAATGGAGCAGATTTTCGCAGAATCATGGATATTCTTTTGGAGATGCGAGGTCAGATTTATGCCTTGGGATGCGAAGTTCAAAGCTTGAAGAATGAAGGTCAAGCTTCTTCCTGTTCATTGAATGATAAAATGCAAGCCCTCTCTATTCAGAATCAGGCCAATGCCAAGAGTGAGGAGGTTGCACAGCTAAAGGAAGACTTTAAAAGGCTGGAAGGCATCGTTCAGTCTATGGAAGATTTCCAGCTTGTCCGCGTTCCCAAGCAATCTTAACTTCATCTCATCCTTTTTAATGATGACAAAAAGGGGGAGAGATGCAAGATTTGATCAAAAAAACCTTTCATTCAACTTTTAATTGTTTTTGTTGGATTGTTTTGTGGTTTGAATCTGTTTGACTTTGGTTTGTGTCTGGATGAGAACTGAACTAGACTTGGACTTGACTGCTTCTATTAAACTAATATTGATATCTTATGGATGGCTTCATCATATACTGGACTAACCTATTTTCTATGGTTGCAGATTCTAGTGTTATTCTGTTAAGACATTTACCTCTATAAGATATGCATATGTGTTTGAGAAATGTTTTGCAGGTCAAAGATATCCAAATCTGCAGGAAAGTTTTGTCACCATCAAAAAGGGGGAGATTGTTGGAGAAATCTTCTTGAAGTGTTTTGAAGTTGACAAATCGTTTATATCGGTCTAGTCGAAGGCTTGCGGACTCGCTATTTAAAGTCTCGAAGACCTTGAGACAGCGGACTCAAGACTCAAAGTCTATCTTCATTGACAGTCTCTAATCCGTTGAAGAAAGGTTATCCGAACCTGGATGTTTCGTTGATGATTTAACCTTATCAACTGGAGAAGATCTCATGGCTGGAGAAGACATAAATGGAGTCCTTTGGTTGATCGAAGATTGATTCGATAAATTGAAGATCCGGTGATTGCTTAAATATTATTGGAAGGTTTTGCTTATGGAAACCGAGATCCTGATTGTATGGGCGAACAGGATTGATGAGCTATCAACACGTTCCATTTATAGCTTGGACAATCTTCCTAATTGATTCCGTCCAACGGCTAGATTAGAGGAATTTCTTTGGTAAGTGCCAACGGGTATGATGGCATAAAGGAGTATATAAGGAAGACTGTCTTAGTTGTTCAAGGTGTGCGCGATAGAAGAATTCCAAAGTCGGAAGCTCCTTTTTGTTTAGACAAATCCTTTGAGCGAATACTTATATACGAAAAGAGAGTCTATATTTGTGAGAGACCTTGAGGAGGTGTGGTAGAACATCTACACTTTGTGGAATCAAGGCAAAGCTGTGCTGTAACTTCTCTTTTGATCATAGTGAAATCCAGCCGGTGGGCTGTCGGTGCGGAAAAAGAGTGGACGTAGGCTTGGAATAAGCCGAACCACTATAAATCCCGTGTTCAATTTTCTCTTCCTTACTCTCTCTACCTCAATCGTATTTCATTTTGTTAATTAAAGAGAGAATTTACTTTCTATTATATGCTAAGAATCGCTTCCGTATATCGATAAATTGTTTAGGCACCTATTCACCCCCCTCTAGGTACTCATACTAGCAATATCAGAAAGCTCAGCCACCGGGAATTTCAGTGCATCACGTTCTCATTTGGCTTCTCATGCATGTATGGTCGAAGTTTCAGATCGATTGATTGAGCAAGAGATATTCAAATGGTGCACGGCGGAGCAAAGTGGAGTTACATCAAGGATTTGCCAAGTTCATGAGGGCGTCATTAGGGTGACAAAATATCCCGATCTACTGCACTAGAATCAGATCATCAGCTGAATGTGGCCATATAACGTGTGGCTCAGCAATGCAATGAATCAGTAGGTCCCCTGACGTTTGTTAGTTTCCAGGCTGCTACAATCGCTTAACCATCAATGGACAAGCATCTTCTTGGAAGGGGTAACCCCGATGCCCATCGCAATCCAATGTTGGATCGATATGCACGTGTTAGTGTGGCACATCTCTCTCACGCTCCTAGGATGACTTTTCTACACTAGCTTTGGCACTTCCATGTGAAGCACTAAGACTTTCATGTGATGCATATATTCATTTAAACTTTATTGGCATATTTTCGAAATTGAATACATAACCCGTTTATTATAAAAATAAGCATGTTCGCTTTCATTGTTTAGAGTGTTAGTTTCTATTGTATGTCCAAATTTATGGGGGAAATTTTGAGAAATTTCAAAAGAAACGAAAACAGTTCCATGTTTTGTGTCTTAGAAATGTTTGGGAACATAAATTGACGCTGTACCTCAAGTGTTGAAATGATAGGGAAAAAGGGAACATGATGAATGCAGCTCTTTTTGAATGAAGAGTGTGATGGAGATGACATGTGAATTGATAAATAAGAAATCATCCACATGAGATAAATTTAAGACGGAACGTCGCACTGAGACTATATTATTATATGTCGATTCGAAATGATTGAGCTTTTACTTGGAATGAGATGGCGGTGCATGCAATGGCTCATTCATAATCTCATAAATAAGTAATATTGCGATCATGTTTTGATTAGAGAGAATTCCCATTTTGGCAATGCTTTAATTTTCCAGTTGAGACAATTAATCATCGACCGCCCCAAAAGTCAAAACACAGAAACTCGTTTTATATCATTATTTATTTATTCCTAGGAATCGTTTTATATCATTATTGGTATGAAAATGGTTGAACTCTTGGGAGTACGGGATAAAAAATCTCTTGCGCGGTCAGCGCGTGGTCATCGACTCAAATTGCCATCGATCGAATGAAAAATCACTGTAGACACGTGACTAACGGTGCTCGCATGAAGTTAAAAGAGCATAGACGCCTAAGGAAGGTCTCCCATCGTTGAAAAGTCACCACCCAAATGTGACGTTGTCCCACGTGCTTTTTAGTTCTAGCATTTATTCAACTTGTTTATCTAGCCTAATAAGGTTTGACTAACCTTATAGCCTTCTAAGTTTAGCATAATTAATTACGCGAGTTGCACCAGGTGGCCACTGTTCCCACATGAAAAATGGAAGGTGGGAATTTCGATTCCTCAATTTTTTTAGAGCGGTTGGGGGTGATAACATTTAGTTTTAAGTGCAGAGTTTGACTTATACACTATACAAAGAGATAGGGTAAAAATATGAGGGTGAGTTAAAAATTAAAGTAAGACATACAAAAAGAAGTTTGGCATAATCAACAAGCCAAAAATAATTGAACATTAATTCCATTAATACACATTAACTCATTGCGAAGAAAATCCATACATACATATATGTGTGTATGTGAAAGGTAGATTGAGTTGTTTTTGTATGAAAACAAAGTTAGATTAAAGATTTTGAATAATTCACCTACAGGGAACATAGTCACAGAAATCACAACAACTTTGGTATTTAATATCATAAAGCATAGAAACTAATTTTTCAAATCTTGTGGGAGGCACGGATCCTCTACTAGTTTTATATTGAATCACACCAAGAAGCTATAACTGAACAAGTGCAATCTGTTGTGAAAAAACATGAGATTGGACAGCAATATACTAGAAAATTGAAAGGTAAACTTGATATCAAATTTACATAATTCGGGGGTGTGAATTACTCTAGGAAGAGAAGTATCGTATTTCATTATAGATCTAGTGAAAAAATGGATATTACAAAGACATTCAAGTTACTCGAATGTTTCTAGTAACTTGTATTCACAATTGTTAAGGAAGCAATTTCTCAATCGCAAAAGAAAATACACAAAATCGATCAATGAAAAAAGGTTTCTTCAATTTAGGTGCAAAGTGAACAAAACTCATGAGAATAATTTTTCTACACATTCTCGGCACACCAAGGCACAAAGCCAAAAAAAAAAAAAAAACCTAATTAGAAAACTTATATTAATCCCATCAGACTGACTCTAATACGAACTTGGGTTTCGTTCAATTGTTTCAATCTTGAGACATATCTATCAACACAAACAATGATTAATTGCGTACCCTGGTCAACATGTACAGATTGCGCACCCACTTTATTCCCAACTGATTTCTCAAATCTGATTTTTGGGCAACATGAATGTGGTTGCGTTTTGCCAGATAGGCGTGCGTAGATTCGTCTAGTTTGGTTTGGCCTTACCCTGAACAAGCCCTCTAAGCTTTGGTTTCAAGAGATCGTGTCGTGTTCTCAACGTGTGGCCGGAGATGGGACCCGGTACCGAGGTTGCCGTGCGGGGCTTGTCGTGAGGACCAAATTGAAACATTTGCTCTCAAGTCCCATCAACACTCCCAAGTCTTGCCTCACCAGCCTCCGATTCTAAAAGCTTTGCCAACAGATTCTCTTGTGCATCGGGTTCGCATTTGGCTTACTATAGACGTGTGGCCCTAAGCTTTTGAGTGAGCACTTGATAAAGGGACGTTCGAATGGTGCATCACGTTCGCATTTGGCTCATTATAGACGCGTGATCCTAAGCATCCAAGCGAGTGCTTGACCGATAGACACTCAAATGGCGCACCGCGGGCCATGTCGTGAAAATCATGGCATGTCTCTTTCACACTCCTCGGCTGACTTCTCCGTGGCTCCAGCCTCCAGTCAACAGGAGGACAAGATAGTTGCCAGCTTATTTGGAAGGTTTTGACGTCATATCTTAAATGCTAAAAGTGATGGGGAAAGAGAAGACGAATGGAGGGAGAGGACAATGCATATTGTTATATTTGTTTCTTATATTTCCCATGATTCTCCATATTTCTTAAAATTATGTATATCTATAATTGCTTTTGATAGATATTTTATTATCGTGATACTTTAGATAGTCTCATCTAATAAAACATACAGATATGCTCGTATAATTTTTATCATAATATATTGAAATATATAGAAATTTCACATTTCTCTTTTGCATATATATATATATATATATATATATATATATATATATATGTTGATATAAGAGTTAAGCAATCTTAAGGAAATTTTGAGTGCATCGGGTACACCCCGAGTGTGCTCCCAAAGCTAACCTCACATCTTGTTAGTCTCGTTTTCAATAACAACTAATATCCCCATTTTCTTTCTATGGAAAATGATGGGAAGTATTCTTAATATCTGTAAGGCATCCTCCGGCTGTGACGGCACGCTCATATGTAATGGTCGGGGCCGGTGGTTTACTGTGGGTCGTGCACTGTGCGGCTGGTGGGGGCAGTAGTCTTCGCAGGTCTCATGCTTTTTATTTTGCAAAATAGCAACAGGAGAGACAGAAAGCTTGCTTGTGATTGTGAAGCCCCGAGTCCTTGGAGACAAAGCCTTTGGTCTAAGTGCAAAGTCATCCCCTCAAGCCTCTTCAAATGCACCATAAATGTGGAAACAAATATGGAAAAGTATCCTCAATTAGTTGACAACTTATCTTCAAGATCAGCGTAGATCGTACAAGGTTAAGATCACGGGTGCCAAAATGAACTAAACCAATCCAAACTGAAAAATTCAGGCCTTTTTGGTTTGGGTAGCATATAGAAAAGTTTCTGCCTCGATTTGATTTGGTTCGATTTGGGTTGGTTTGGGTTTGTTACGGGTGAGTGTGGCCTTGCCCATATCTGGGAAGGGCCTTCGCGCCCTTGCCCGTGGTTAGCAAGGCCGCAATGGCCCTTGGCAAGGCCTTTGCGGGCCCATTGTTCGCTAGCAAAGGCCCTTGTGGCCATGGGCAAGGGCATGAAGGCCCTTGCTTGCAATCAGGGATGGCCTCGTTTGGGGCCTTCACAGCAACACCGGCCAAGGTGAGGCCTTCACAGCGGACAAGCAACCCTCGCCGACATTGAAAAATAGTAAAAAGAAAAGGAAAAGAAATATACAAAATAAAAATTCAAAAAAATAAATAAAATATCAATAATAATAAATAATAATAAAAAATGTTAAAAAATCCATGTGGAAAGGAAAATTGATTAAAAAATCCTAAAAATGACACTCAAATGAAACTTAAGTGAAAACAAAGTTATGGCATAAGTAAGTGTCATAAGAAAGTTATAACATTCATACTATTCTTATCCCAAACAAAATGAGATTAGAGAAAGAGAAAGGGGACTACTCTTGAGTTGAGAATCACTATGCACTATGTAGTGAAGCTGAAGAAGACCGGGGGAAAAACCAGAAAAAGGGAACCGACTCAAATTGTAATCAGTTTAGGTTCGGTTCGGTTCTCGAGTCAATTTGGGTCACAATTTGCTTAAGTCCTTTGTATTTGGTTTAGTTTGGGTATCATAGATATTGGAACCGAACCAAACCGTTCACCTCTAGTTAAGACATGGCTCATCTAATTAATCACCTTTTCCAAACATGTTTATTCCCAATTTGGAATTAAAATTAAGAGATTTAATTTATTAAAAACTTGGTTGGATCCATGTGAAATCCTCTATGCGACATTAAAATTTGTTAAATAAGCCGTAATTGAATTGTCAAGATAGTGAACACAAACTTAGGTTCCTATGAGGATTGATCGAATATGGAAACAAGAGTACTGAAGTTCTACAAAGTCAAATTTGTAAAGGGTTTTGCTAGGTTAATAGTCTTTGGTTTACTTTGAGAATAATAACTTGTTTTGAGCCACAAATTTTTGATGGAGTGAACCTTACAACATTTTATAATTATTTTTTTTTTTTTTTTTTGTGGTTCAGAATAGATTATTATTCTCATAGTAAATTAAAGGTTGTCACCCAATCATTTCTCATTTGTAAACTTCTACTGTTGCAACCTAATCAATAAAATTTGTAAGCTTCTTCTGTTGCAACCTAATCAGTAAAACTCAAAGCACACGCTTATGTCCTTCTCTTGAATTAGTAAAGCCTCGACCATGCGTGATTTGAAAAATCTTGGTGCTCTCCGGAGGATATTCCCAAGGAGAAAGTTGTTGTATAGGCTTGGTTTCCGTTGATCGAGACATCAAGGGCCGGACTCTTTCCCAAAAGGTCACCAACAATGCTGCTTGTCCAGTGGAAATTCTCGACCATGCGTGATTTGAAAAATCTTGGTGCTCTCCGGAGGGTATTCCCAAGGAGAAAGTTGTTGTATAGGCTTGGTTTCCGTTGATCGAGACATCAAGGGCCGGACTCTTTCCCAAAAGGTCACCAACAATGCTGCTTGTCCAATGGAAATTCTCGACCATGCGTGATTTGAAAAATCTTGGTGCTCTCCGGAGGATATTCCCAAGGAGAATGTTGTTGTATAGGCTTGGTTTCCGTTGATCGAGACATCAGGGGCCGGACACTTTCCCAGAAGGTCACCAACAATGCTGCTTGTCCAATGGAAAGCTCAGCCAGTAGGAATTTCTGTGCATCACGTTCTCATTTGGCCTCATCCATGTCTGGTTTGAAGTTTCAGATCGATTGATTGAGCAAGAGATATTCAAATGGTGCACGGTGGAGCAAAGTGGAGTCACATCAAGGATTTGCCAAGTTCATGAGGGCGTTGTTAGGGTGATAAAATATCTCGATCTAGTATACTAGAATCAGATCATCAGCTGAATGTGGCCATATAACGTGTGGCCCAGCAATGCAATGAATCGGTAGGTCCCTTGACGTTTGTTCATTTTCAGGCTGCTACGATCACTTAGCCATCAATGGACATGCATCTTCTTGGAAGGGGTAGCCTCGATGCCCATCGCAATCCAACTTTGGACCGGTACGCATGTGTTAGCGTGGCACATCTCTCTCACGCTCCTGGGATGACTTTTCTACACTAGCGTTGGCACTTCCATGGGAAGCGCTAGCACTTTCACATGATGCACAGATTCATTCCAACTTTATTGGCATGCTTTCGAGACTAAATGAGCATGTTCGCTTTCATTGTTTAGAGTGTTAGTTTCTATTGTATCTCCAAATTTATGGGGAAGAATTTTGAGAAATTTCAAAAGAAACAGAAACAGTTTCATGTTTTGCGTCTTGGAAACATTTGGGAACATAAATTGACGCCGTACCTCAAGTGTTGAAATGATAGGGAAAAAGGGAATGTGATGAATGCATAATCGACACCTCTTTTTGAATGAAGAGCGTGATGGAGATGACACGTGAATCGATAAATAAGAAATCATCCACATGAAACAAATTTAAGACGGAACGTCGCACTGAGACCATATTATTATTTGTTGAATCGAAATGACTGAGCTTTTACTTAGAATGAGATGGCAATGCACGCAATGGCTCATTCATAATCTCGTAAACAAGTAATATTGCGATCATGTTTTGATTAGAGAGAATTTCCATTTTGGCAATGCTTTAATTTTCCAGTTGAGACAATTAATCATCGACCGCCCCAAAAGTCAAAAGAGAGAAACTCGTTCTATATCATTATTTTTTTTCCTTTGACTAGGAATCGTTTTATATCATTATTGGTATGAAAATGATTGAACTCTTGGAGTACGGGATAAAAACTCTCTTGCTATTTGCTTTAATTACGTACGTCCACGGTCAGCGCGTGGTCATCGACTCAAATGGCCATCCATCGAATGAAAAATTACTGTCGACACGTGACTAACGCTGCTTGCATGAGGTTAAAAGAGCATAAATGCCTGAGGAAAGTTTCCCATCGTTGAAAAGTCACCATCCACATGTGACGTTGTCCCATCAACACTCCCCCTCGGACTCGCCTATATAAATCAAAGGATTGTACTCAACAATACTCACACTCATATAATCATAGAACTCGTAGAAATTCGCGATCTCACCAATCTTCTCAACTTCCACTCACGCGTCATGGAGTACGCAACAGAACAGGCCCAGTTCCAACCATGCCAAGCGAATCTACCAGAAGTTGTGGGCACGATGCACCAAAGAAGATCGGCCAATTATAAGCCTAACATTTGGAATTACGATTTCTTGCAGTCGCTTAGCAGCAAACATGACCTCGTAAGATTATAATTTGTAGCTTCCGCACTATCTTATTGTTCTCTTTAACTCTAGCCATCTCTTCCTTATATGAGCCAATGGACATTGGCATGCAATCATGCAAGTATTTGCACATGAGACGCATATTGATGTTTGAAGTAGTAATTTGCTCCAAATTCATTGTAACATTACAATGCATGTACCTATTAAATGTAGCAAGCAATGTTAGAGTTTTGGTCAGTGTTATCATATGTATTGGTCATCACATCCAGATTTGATTTATAGCTATCATATCATGTACCAAAACCAATTCATATAGCTCTACATATGCATGTACTAAAATAAAAACATCTAGGCATTGCTCTATAGATTGAATTATCTGAGGCCTTTTCAGGGTAGATTTTGATCTAAAAAATATGAATCAATTCTGCAGAAAGAAGTAATCACGGAACGGATGGAAGGGCTCGTGGAGGAAGTAAAGCGAATGTTATCGGAAGTGGTCAATTCGCTTGCCAAGTTAGAGTTAATTGACAGCATGACCAAATTGGGGTTGTCCAACCTTTTTGAAAATGAAATGAAAGAAGCTCTTGAAATAGTTGCATCCATCAACAATGATGTTTTCACCATGGAAGAACATCTCTATGCCAGTGCACTTCGGTTTAGACTCCTTAGACAGCAAGGCCATATCATTTCGCAAAGTAAGTTCAAAATATGGACCTGTGTGAATTCGTAGGTGTAAGATGTTACCATCAAATCACAACCAAAATATAAAAATAAAAAATCCTACATATACTAAAGATTACTATACAAAAGTTGGTTCTTTTTGGAGATATCATTGAAAAGTTGACACATGTTGACTTCAATATCACTTGTTGAGATTATCATTGAATTTTTTATTCATCATATTGGAAAAGTCCTGCAACCGACATATCTATATGAACTTAGGGTACATTTGGTTCGACTTTTTATGAAAGTCTGTGAGAAAATATAAAAACTCTGAGGTTAAAGGAATTTTTCAAAATATAAGTAGTGTTTGATCAATTGTAATTTAAAAGTGCTTTGAAAAACAACTTTGGTTTAAATAATATTTGGAAAAGTCACCCTTTGTAAAGCACTTTTCTTTTTAAATTCAAAACCAACCAAAGACTTAGGAGCCAGCGGGCAGCCGCCGAGGCCAATTCTGGCTGTTGACGCTGACAGCCCGTTGCGAGACCTGGAGAAAGGACGAAGAAAATATAATTGTAGATTAGACGGTGAAGAAAGTGTCCTCCCCACAGTGGTACGATGAAATTGGGTGCACATAAGCCACTCAAAGCTCATGCGTCGTTATTCACTCCTTTACGAAAAGATCTTCTGAGTCATCAGTCATCGTGGTTCTAATGTTGAGTATCATTAGCAATTATTCTCGGTTCTGTCCGGTCATAAATCTGACTTTCAATCTGTAATCAGATGAATTAAGGAGCTTCAAAGAAGGAAGCATCTTATTCAACAGAAGCAATTGCGAAAATGTTGAAGCTATGATAGAGCTTCTTGAGGCTTCACATCTGGCTTTGGAAGGTGAAAACATTTTGCACGAAGCGAAAGCCTTCTCAACTGGGATTCTCCACGAGAGAGTCTCTGGTTTGGACAGTCGGCTCTTTAAATGCGCCGTCCACGCTTTGGAGCTTCCGTTGCATTGGAGGGTCCAGTGGTTCGATATCAAGTGGCAAATAAGCTTGTACGAGCAACGGGAGGACAAGCAAAGCAATCTGCTTGAGCTTGCCAAGCTCAATTTCAACACGGTCCAAGCCACACACCAAAGAGATCTTATAGAGATATCCAGGTAATTTTATATGTAGTCACAAATGATGTAGAAAATGTAGCGATTCATTCGACCAAGGTCATCTATTTAAAGGATGTCATGTTCTATTTTCAACTCATCTCAGGATGATAACTCAACAAACTCGGTCGTGACATACATATATATATGCTCTAAATTCACCCTGGGAACGTGCCTATTTTGAAGATATCTCTACCAGACATTATGTGATTTTCCTAGCTTTTGATTCTGATTAGTTGCTTCGGTAAATTCAGATGGTGGAGGGATCTGGGACTTATGGAGCACGTGGACTTCACGAGGGATCGGCTGGTCGAGAGTTTCTTGTGTGCCCTTGGACTCTCTCAGGAACCACGGCTCAGCTCGCTCCGTAAATCTCTCACCAAAGTCGTCATCTTGATACTGGTGATCGACGATATCTACGACCTTTATGGTTCGTTGGAAGAGTTGGAATGCTTTACCAGCGCCATTACCAGGTTTTCCACGATGCCTCCCAATCTCTTCCTTTCGTCTCGGCTGAGTTTGTTTTCTCTAACTGGAATATCTGATGCTTCTAGGCGGGACTCGGAGCAGATTCAACAACTTCCCGAGTGCATGAAGGTGTGTTTCCGAGCGCTTAACGATGTTATTCACGAGATCGCTTATGATATTGGCAAAGATGAAGATTGGCATCGAGTGGTACCACATCTCGCGAAAGCCGTAAGTGAAAAACTTGTGGATAATTCCATACATATGCACATGCCACCCCAAATTTTTTTTATCTTTACATTATTGATCATCTCTGAATTTGTATTTTTTTTTTCCTTATTTTTTTACAGTGGGCAGACTTTTGCAAAGCCCTACTTACTGAAGCAAAGTGGGACAGTATGGGCTACACACCATCGCTGGAAGAGTACTTGAGCAATGCGTGGACATCATCTTCTGGACCACTGATCATGTCTCACGCTAGTTTCTTTGTGGGACATATGAATTTGGAGGATGTAGCAGATTTGCTGGAGAGAAACAAGGATCTGATTTATAATGTGTCCATGATAATTAGACTCTGCAACGACCTTGGAACGTCAACGGTAATTATCAAATTTCTGCGCTGAAGTTATAAACCAACTGAATTTGAGATGATGTTAAGAATTCTTAGCCTGCGAAAAAAAAATGGCATATGGTGTAATTGAATCAAGGAGATCGAATCTGATAAGCACATTAAATTGATTTACTTGTTCAATTAGGCCGAAAGAGACAGAGGAGATGCTCCATCGTCTGTGGTGTGTTACATGCGAGAAGCGAATGTTCCGGAAGACATCGCTAGGAAGCACATCAAGGAATTGATAAACCAGGAATGGAAAAGCATCAATGCTTATTGCTTCAGCAATGCCGAGACGCCCTTTGTCCGAACCTTCATTGATGTCACCGTGAACGCGGCTCGCGTTGCGCATATGCTTTACCAGTTCGGAGATGGGTTTGGCGTCCAGGACGGTGATATTAGGCGGCAAATTTTATCTTCAGTGATCCACCCTGTCGCTCTTAACTGAGATAGCGCAAGTGTAATCACAAAGCAAGTGCGTAAGCTAGACTAGCTGCTGCCGGTCGAAGGATTTGAGTACTCCACGCAAATTGTATCCTATGCTGCATAATCATTTACTTGGGTTTACAATGGCCAAATCTCTGAAAGATGTCCATGTTACAATATCGCACAAAGTAACCATGTTCGTAGTCGGTCTGATCCACATGAATTGCACTCTGAAAAGAAATACTCAAGATCGTACTAATCTGACCCTTCTCATTTGATGCGACATTGAATGTTGTAATTGGCCGGTGGTGGTACATTATTTGCTTAGTAGAATCAAAATCATGAAATCAAGTCAATCGCAAGCAATTTTTTTTTTTGGTTTTCTTTTATCTTGAAATTAAAACTTTACTATATAACATGCACTTTAACTACATGACCTAATTTTATTAACAAGCAAATTCAAATTAAATGAACCTAACATGCAAACTATTTGACATGCACCTAATATTTTTATATTTTTTTATTAAAAAAACTAATTAAATTGTTTAAAATGAATAATTTTCTAATATGCTTTGAGGGTTAATTTGACTTAAACCCTATCCTATCTTAGAAAACTATTTTTTTTAAAGAGAGATTATTAAAATGTGTAAACATTATTTAAGACCTTATCTATATAAAAAAAAATTATTTAGATCCATTCCTAATCTATTCCAAAAATTACCAGAACGAGCAATCTAAAAATGCAATCCTAATTTACGAAACCAACATATTCCGATACAAGATTTGATTTTTTGAATTTTTTATATATTTTTTTAGTGTTTTTCAAGATAAGCAATTATCAAATATATATTATATTTAAAATAATCAAGATATTCATCAAAAGAATGATTAAAATAATTGAAAAAATAATCAGTTGTCTCACAAGTTAAATTAACAATTATTTTAACTCTAAACATCACATTAGAGAAAATTCAAAATAATTAAAAATTTAATCTAAAATCTTATGGATCAAATTAATAATTATAATGATTTAATAATCAAAATTTCATCAGAATGCCCCAAAAATCAATATAATTAAAAAATAATCTGACGATTTACAGATCAAATTAATAATTACAGTAATTATAGGTAAAACCCTAAGGATAATGCTTAAAATATTAACGAAATGAACGTCGTCATCCAATGTTCCAATTTGAGCAATAAAGACAAAACTTGATTAAAAATTAAAAAAAAAAAAACTAAATAAAAAAACTACCTTGACTTTTTCAAAAAAAAAAAAAAACTACACCAACGCGCCGGATTTGGACCGATGATTTGCGCTGAGGTCGAGGACGGTGGCGCGGGCGTCGGGCAGCGAGAAGCACGGCGACTGGTGGGAAATCCAGCAGCGATGACGGGCGCAGGTTGCAAGCGGAGGTGCTGGTGGTGGTGGTGTGACAGTAGCAACACGGCAATCAGAGGCTCGGGGGCGAAGGCTGCTGGTGCCGTGACGAGCGGCGCCGGGCGGAGGGAGGCGTGGGCGTTGGTGGCGCTCAGGCTAAGGCAGAGGGGGGGGTTGACAGCTGTTGCAAGCGAGCGATGGCAGGAGGGAAGAAACAGTGGTGGCGATTGGGGCGACGACGATGCTACCTGTGGGTTTGCTGTTTAGAAGCGGGCGGTTACGACTTTGGGCGTCAGGTTGCTTTGGTGTCAGTGACGGTGGTGCTCGTGCAGGCGCGCAGTGGTGGTGCGGAGGTGCAGGCGTGGGTGAGGTGCAACGAGTGCCGGGTGGAAGGGGGCGTCAAGCGTTGTAGGTCAGCGACGGGCTGAGGTGCGACTTGCTGCTAGCGTTGGGGACAGAGAAGACGGTGGCGCGGACTTACAGGTGTGACGGCGGCATCGGGCGCGGGCTGCTTGCGTCGGATGAGCAGAGGCGAGGGCATCGGGGTGTCGAGTGAAGATGGCGCTGATGGTGCTTGGGCAAAGGGGGGTGTCAGCAGCTAGGAGGAGAGCGGCGCGGCGAAGAGGTAGCACGAGTGAGGCACGGTGAGTTCCGGGCGGAGAGGGCATCGGGCGTCGCTAAGGGCACGCATGATAAAATTTCTATTTCTCGCTCTGTTTCTCTGTTTCTCGGAACAGGTTTGAAACAGAAATCCATTTGGTAATGCAATTTGATAAATCAAAAGCTGAAATTTTTAACTTCTTAATTTCTGAAATAAAAATCAAAAGCTGAAATCAAATCATATAAAAGAACCTTGCACTTTCTTGCTAATTTAATTCACTCGTAATCACAACTTCACAAATTATTGCTAATTTTCTTTTTCTGATTTTGCTCGTGTTTTTTTATTTTCATTTTTTTTTATAACTTCCTCTTTAGGATGAAAGGCAATTGAATGGGTCCCCAATTTTAAAAAATGACCAAAGTTCTTAAATGCTTACTTAAAAACAATGGAGCTCTTTCCTCCTAGAAAGGGCACGCGCATGGCCATTTGAAGAAAAAATTCTTACATAATAGATGAATAAAAACGTGCCTGGAAATTTAACCTTATTTCTTTACGGATTCAAAATTCTTGCAAAATCAAAATAATTATATTGTTACACAATCTTGAATTTTAATTCAAAGCAATGGATTCAAGAGAATCTCTCTTTTTGCTATGCAAGGGCCATTAAAGATTCATTGAGCAACAATAAAGAAATTAGGGATGGGCACCTGGATTGATTCAATTTGAGAATCAAAATAAACCAACCTTCCCCCGATTGGTTCCTAACCATAAACGTTACTTCAAAGTAGAATTCTCATATATTCCTTTACACCATCAATTTTATTTTGTTGATAATCTTGTATAATACTAGTCTTTGATAAAATAACAAGGCTGTGTAGGTGCCATTGATGGCACCCATATTCATGCTTCTGTACCGGTGTCGAAGCAAATCCCATTTAGAGGTAGGAAAAGAATCGCTACTCATAATGTGATGTGCATTTGTTTATTTGATATGAAACTCGCTTAGAATTTCCTAGGCCGCCACCTAGTATTTGCTTGTCCTTTAAAGAGTAATTTTCTTTTTGATCATATTTATAGTTACAAATTATAACCAATGTATGAATACATTGTTGTAGGCAAATACTATGTTGTAGATTCTGGTTATGCAGCAACTCTAGGATTTTTAACTCATTTTAAATGTGAACAGTATCATTTAAATGATTATAGGGGTACAGCGAGACGGCTAACAACTGCAAGATAATTGTTCAACGATAGGCATTCTTCTCTAAGGACTGTCATTGAAAGATCATTTGTGACATTGAAGAATCGTTTTTCATATTGAGGCACATGCCCTCATTTGCAATTTGAAAGTAAGCACATATTGTAATTGCATATTGTGACATCCATAATTACATCCATGATCAGGACAAAATGGATAAAAAAAATTTCCCTATATAGAGATCTGCAGTACTTGTCTAAACCTACGCAGGATGAGCTTGCAAATGATACATTGACTGAGGAGGGAAACCAAATAAATACGCTTAGGAAAACAATTGCCAATAAAATGGCAAGGGATAATAATATGCCGAAAGTTCTATGAAATTGTATTTTCAACTTTTGTAATGTATTAGTATTATTTCAACTATTATTTTGTATTTGGGGATTTTCTATATTGTTATCTAATCAATTTTTATTTTTAGAAATAAAAATTTATTCTATTATAAAATGAAATTTTATTTCTGAAATAGAAATTTTGAATTGTTATCAAACGGGTTTTCTTTACTCGAAACTTGTCCAAGGAATATAAATTTAGAAATTAATTTCTGGTCGAAATCAATTTCTTGAACAAAAATTTTGTCATATGCGCCGTAAGAATCCAAGGAAGAAGACACTCCTTTTTTTTTTTTAATATGTTTTTGTTCTTTCTCTCTCTCTGCTCACCCTCTCCTCTCGTCTTTTCAGCCTTGCTTCTTTCTTTTCTTTGTACTTTTGTCAGAGGAGAAAAAGGAGCTGCCCCTTCTTCTACGAGGAAAAATGTTCCGCTTTTCTTCTCTCTTTTTTCTTCCTCTCTGTCTCTCACGCTTTTTTTTTTTTTAATCTTTCTTGCGAATTCCTCCTCTCTTTTTTCACTCTATATCTCACGATTTTTTTTTTTTTTTTTTTTTTTGCGAATTCTCCCCATGCACGAATTCTTTCTTTCGTTGCTCCACCCTTTCTGTTCACGAAATATCCTCTTTATAGCAAAAACCTCTCCTGACCTTTAGAAAGTTACACTTCCTTAATTGTGGAGATTATTGAATTTTAACCCCGACTGGACTTGCCACCATGAATTAACACTTTGATTCTTTTTTCTCATATTACCAAAAATGCATCCAAGTTCATTATTGATTTTTGCAAACAACTCACCTGATGAGTATAACTCCTCAATACTTTCCCTTCGATTTATCAATTTGGCCGTTCTTCTCACCGATTTTGAGTTTGGTTTCCATTTTGATTTTCTATTCACTTGATTTCTTAATCCTTGGTTGGAAATTCGGCTCCACATTTATCAAGATTGAATATCTAATTGAAGCAAGAATAGTTTGTTAGAATTCCCACCTTCCATACATAATCAATCAAATTGATTTTCCCCTTATTTCCCTTTTAGAGCTTAAAAATTAATCCCTAATTTTCTATGAACAAATAACTAGGTTGCCAAAATTTAGGTGTCAAACGTTGTATAGTACAAGGCCCTAAGGGCAGCTCACACTAAACTCGCATCTTGGTGTAGCACTTAGCTCTTGCATGAGATGCACACTGACAACTCATCATTGGATTCACAACAATCATGAACATCAATTCATCATCTTGATAATTCACAAGACCAATCCAAATCCATCTCATAATCAGAATACAATTTACAAACCAAAACATATATTCTTTCACATCTCTGTTCATCAAAATGAATTTATTTCACAAGACATTTCTCAAAGCATTTTAGAGTTTTTCATAAACCAAATTCACAATTTGATATATGTATGTAACCTTTCCTAACGTTTTTCATATAACGTTTCTCAAATCAATTTAGAACTCATTTCATAAACCAATTTGCAATATATATGAACTTTCCTTCCATAACACATTTCTCAAACTGTTCTCAAATAATTGAACAACAATAAATGCCTAATCTCAATATTTATGCAACAAACATGCTTTAGTTACACGTATGATACTCAAATCTTTCTTACTTTTAAGATATGAGTTTATAAATTTGTAGAAGAGATAGCAGCACTTATTTGAAAAAACTGAAAATTGATTGACCTTCAGTTGCTCAAGTTGACGCACTCGTATTCCTATTAATTAGTTGAAAAATGTTATCAAAATTTGAGTAAAATACTACTCTAATGAATGACTTGACTAAACCACGCTCAATCATCAATGAGTCCACTCTTGCGTGCTAGTAAAGAAACTCGTTTATAAAGGATGTTCATCTTTTCTATTACATGTAACTCGTACATGAAAGTTCATAATTTTGTTTCGATCAACTTGTACTTTAGAATCGATTTTCATTAAACCACACAACTCTATGATGCCCTACATATCATTTTTATTTACATTCACAGCCCGATGGCTCATCAATTGAACCTCACGGTTCAAAATCAACATAACTTTGAATTTATGCCTTGACTTTGAAAATTACTCTGAAACAATGGACCTGAACGTTTACCAAGCGTTGCAATGTGCGATTGATTTGACTAGTTAGGACGTACGGATCGGCTACCGACGAAGCTTTTTCTCTTTTCCCCTATTTCCTCCGTCTTCTCTTTTCATAGTTCACAGATTAGCACCTCTTCTCACTTCTTCGTTTTCTCTGTCGGTGGTCTCTTCCCCGTTTGACGTCTCTTTCTTGTGATAGTAGAGATTAAGAATGTGGGGACCTGAAAAGCCTTTGAGCTCAACAGCCAATATTAGTGAAGGAAAAGTTCGAATCTTCTTGGTCCAGTGACTCAATGAAATTCATGCACACGCTTGTCTCTTTCTTGTGTTCTTGTGAGACTAAAAACAATAATATGCAGACTTGAAAGGCATTTGAGGTAGACAGAGGATATTTCCGAAGGAAAAGTTAGTATGTCTATTTAGTTTGTATAAATCAGTACTGTCGTATCAATGGCTGTGATGGTGTTATCGTGCATCACGTCCTCATTTGGCTTATCATACACGTGTGATCCAAGAATTCTGAGTCACGAGGTATTGAACTTTATGTAAGTGATAGCGATCGATGGACACGCATCGGGGGCCGTCACAATTCATGAGGAGCGCGCACATATTGTATGGAAAATCGTCGAAGGTTCGCCCGACCCTCATATAAAAATCTAGGTATGTCTACCTCACACACCGAAGATGAGTTTTCTGTGGCTCCAATTTAGCAGGGCACGGCAGTGCTGACACGCCCATGCGTCGTACAGACTCATTCAGCATTGTCGCAAGCTTATTTGGTGACAGTCGAGATTGATTGCTCAACCGTTTTATTCTAAGAACCAGTATGTTCGCTTTCATCACTCGAGATATTAATTCTACAGGGGTAAAACGTTGAGGTATTTCCGAAGAATTGAAGAGGAGTCCCCGTTCTGCTTTCTGGAGACGATTGGATGTCCTATCCTCATGAAATAATATTTTAGTCTTATAAAAAGAATTACACAAAATCTTAACACAAGACGGACCAAAAAACTAAAATCTTAAAACAAGATTTTCACTGCTTCAAACATCCTGATGTAATTCATGAAAGCCGTCTCTTTGATACTTTTCGCAACAAATTCTGCTCAAACTAGGTAAACCACTTAAATAAGAAACCTATTTCAACTAAGAAACCTATTAAATTTAGGAAACTTTTTATTTTCAAGTTCAAACTCAAGATATATCTTCAAAAATTAGTGAGGGTTTCCATCACTTTCTCAAAGTAGAGACAATTGATCACCAACCGCCCCAAAAATCAATGCTGAGAAACTTAATTCACGTTAATACTGCTTGAAAATTGTTCTCGGAGAGAGAGAAATTACTATATAGAAACTTGCTATTTACTTTCATTACGTAGGTCCATCGTCAACACGAGGTCATCGACTCAAATCGCCATCCATCGAATGAAATATCTCTATAGACATGTGACTTACGTTGCTCGAATAAGGTTGAAAGAGCATAGACTCGTGAGCATGATGTGTCGTCATTTAAAAATCAACATGGACATGTGACATTTTTGTCCTCCATTTCTTTTTCTAGTTATAGGCATTTGTTTATCTAGTTTATTTAGCCTAACAAGGTTTGACTAACCTTATAGCCTTCTAAGTTTAGCATAATCAATGAGAAAAAAAGAACATTCATTTAATTCCATTGATAAAAAATAATTTAAAGTGAGGAAACTCCATCTATACCTGTATGTGAAAGATAATTTAAGTCATAAATTAAATTATCTCTATATGAAAGCAAAGTTAGATTAATGAAATTGAATAATTCAACCAAAGGGATTATAGTCACGAAAATCATTACAATTTTGTTGTATACTATCATAGAGTAAAGCATAGACCTATTTCCAAATTTTATGTGATGCACAAATCCTCTACTAGTCTCAAATTGAAATGCACCAAGAAATTAACGACCAAGTTGTGAGATTTAGTAAGACTACTACCAATTGCTCTAAAAAACTTAAGCTATAAATGAATATGTGGTTTAATATTGAATTAGTTTATCATGAACAAGCACAAACTGTTGTTGAAAAAACATGTGACCATACAGAATTAAACCAAAAACAGATGAGTAAACTGAATTTTGGATTAATGTAATTTGGTTGGTACGATCTACTCAGGGAGAGTAGTACAAGCTTTCATTATAAATCAAGCGATACAATAAAGATTGTAATCATATTCAAGTCATTCAAACATTCATAGTATTTTCTAGCTCCCAACTATATCCAATAACTCACAGTGTCTTTAGCCATTGCAATTTTTCTTGAAACAATCTCTCAATCATACAAAATAATACACAAAGTTGATCTCATGACAGAAGGGTTCTTGAGTTTAGGTGCAAAGTCAACAGAACTCACGAGGGGAATTTTTCAATACATTCTTTGTACCTTGGCACAAACAAAGGCACTAAGCCCAAAAAAAAAAAAAAAAATCCAAATTACAACACTTACATTAATCCCATGATACAGACTCTCTATGAACTCGGATTTTGGAAATCTACAATTTTATAGCTTTAGTCGGTCTTAACATATCAGCAGCTTGAGAGTCCTAGTCCAGCTGTCCTTGGGGACGTGACCAACGTTCACTCGATGTGAACCATACTTCCACACACTTGAATCTCGAGACATATTGTCAACACAAATGATGGTTGATTGCTCAATTTTATAAGACTGAGTGGAGTACCCTACGAGCAAACATCCATATCAACCAGAGAAGTGGATCGCACACCCACTTTATTCTTAATTAATCCCCCAAATCTGCTTTTTTGGCTAGAGGAATGTGGCTTGCGTTTTGCTAGCTAGGCATTTATAGATTAACCGAGTTTTATTTGACCGAACCTTATGTAGCCTTCTAATTTTTGATTTGTGAGGTCGTGTCGTGTTCTCAACGTGATATCTGCGTGTGTTCGGAGATATTTGCTAGTTTTATGGTCACTCTCAAGCCCCATGGGATTCACCTATATATATCGAAGCATCGTGCTCAACAACGCTTACACTCATTCCATCACTAAACTTGTATAAATTTGTCTCTCACAATCTTCTCAACTTTCGCTCGGTCGTCATGGAGGACAAAACAGAACAAGTCCAGCTCCAACCATGCCTAGCGCATTCGCCGCAAGTCGGGAGCAAGACGCACCAAAGAAGATCGGCCAATTACAAGCCTAGCATTTGGAAATACGAGTTCCTCCAGTCGCTTAACGACAGATATGACCTCGTAAGAATATACCTTATATATTCCACGCTAGTGGGTTCGAGGTAATTTGGTTGTTCATTATCGACATTGTTCTTCTTTGGTGTCGGCTTTAGTTTTAGTGATCCCTTCCTCATACGAGTGAATAGTTAATGGCATCCAATCATGCAAGTGTTTGCACATGAGACATAAGAAAATTATCCAAAAAATCCTAAACCTATTACACTTTAGCCAATTTAGTTTTAAACCTTTTAATTTTGCAAATTTGCCAATTGAGTCCATTTGGCCAATTTTATTTGGAATTCATTAACATGGACATTAGTTGTCCTACGCGTCATAGCCTACACTGATGTGGATACAATCTAATAATATATATATTTTTCAATTTATTATTATTTATTTGATTTTTTCCTCTTTATTTTTTCCCCTTTCTTCTTCCTCCATTTGTCGATAACTGGCCACTAGCCACAGGTGATGGCCGGGCTCGGTGAGGGCTCCCCTCTCCGAGCATCTCCTGGGCAAAGGAAACGCCTAGTGATGGTGGGCCTCGCTCAAGCCAGATTTGAGCAATGGCAATTTGCAAAGTTGATGTGGTACATACGCTTACTCATCTCTCTCTTTCATTGCGTTGTGCGTGTGTAGGGCATTTGTTCATTATGGTGTTCCTCTTGTATGGAGTGGGCAACTTCATGGTGGTCCCAGCCATCGTTGATGTCACCATGCTCACGCTTGCTTAGGTGAGGCCAACCCCTGCGTAGGCTAGGGCGGCTTTGTCTTTGGCGGGCGATAGCAACCCTCACCTAGATGAGGCTAGCTCGCTCAACCATGGCCATTGGTTAGCCATCTCCTATGGCTAGTAGTCAATCACCGCCAAAAGGAGGAAGAAAAAGGAAAAAAAAAAAGAAAAAGAAGGGAAAAAATATAAAAAAAAATGTTAAAATATTATAAAAAATTGTCTATATCAATACTGACCGTGCCATATATGATGGCTAGCATGCATTAGAGAATTCCAACCAAAGTTAGCTGGATGGACTCAATTGACAAATTAGCAAAAGGTTTAAAACTCAGTTGGCAAAATTGAAAAGTTTAAGACTAAATTGGTAAAAATATAATAGGTTTTGGACTTCTTGGACAATTTTCCCTATGAGACATGCATTGATGTTTTCTTGAAATCGAGCATGGTAGTGTATTTTGCTCCAGATTCATCTGTAACATCATGCATGATATTGATATATGTCATTATCCATTTAATTGTGGCTAGCAATGTTTAAGTTTTGGTGAATGTTATTATATATATCAGCCATCACATCCGGACTTGATTTATAGCTAAAATATACTGTACAAAACCAATTTATATGGCTCAACATATGCATGCACAAAAATCATAACATTTGGCATTGCTTTATAGATTGAATTTTTTTAGGCCTTTTCGAGGTATATTTTGATCTAATGAATTCAACTTGACTCAGCAGAAAGAAGCAATTAAAGAACGGGTGAAACAGCTTGTGGAGGAAGTAAAGCCAATGTTATCAGAAGAAGTCAATTCGCTCGCCAAGTTAGAGTTGATTGATAGAATGAGAAAATTGGGGTTGTACAACCTTTTTAATGATGAAATGAAAGAAGCTCTTGAACCAGTTGCATCCACCAACAATGACATTTTCAACATGGAAGATCATCTCTATGCTAATGCACTTCGGTTTAGGCTCCTTCGACAGCATGGCCATGTCGTTTCACAAGGTAAGTTCTAAATATTCTTCTGACGTGTTATTATCAAAGCACAACACACATCAAATAATCAATGAAGATTACAACACAAAAGTTGTTCCTTCCATACCCGTCTTAATATCCTTAGAGTTACTTTTAATCAATTAATGGAGAGAATGCATGAAGAATTAGTTTAAATCATAGACATAAATTGGTCCAACTTATGTACAGACAAAACTTGACGTGAATTTCCAGCACGTTATTATTGTGATGGCAAGCCCCACCTGAAATCCATGATTTATGAAATCCTTTCTTGAGTAACCATTAGAAAGCTAGACACACATCGGCTTCGAAATCACTCTACTGGAGAAGCGCGCAATTGACATGCCTAGATGTCTTAGCTCTTCTGAAAAACCCTTCTTGTTTCCAGAGAAAGGACTATCAAAGATAATGTAAATGTGGACTAAACGGTGAAGAAAGTTTCGTCTGCAGAGAGGTAATATGAAATGGAATGCATACAAGCCACTCAAAATTCACGTCTTTTTTCACTGCTTTATAATAATATCTTTTAAGTAGTCGGTCATTGTACGTCCTAATATTAAGTAAATTTGAGTATGGTTAGTACTTAGTAGTATCTGCACTCGTTCTCGGTTCCGTCCTGTCGTAAATCCTTGGCTTTCAATTTGTAATGAGATGAATTAAGGAGTTTCAAAGAAGGAAGCAACGGGTTGAACGGAAGCAACTGCCAAGATGTTGAAGCTATAGTAGAGCTTCTTGAGGCATCACATCTGGCTTTGGAAGACGAAAACATTTTGAATGAAGCGAAACCTTTTCAACTGGAATTCTCCACGAGAGAGTCCCTGGTTTGGACGGTCTGCCCTTCAAACGTGCCGCCCATTATTTGGAGCTTCCGATGCACAGGAGGGTCCAGTGGTTCGACATCAAATGGCAAATTGACTTGTATGAGCAACAGGAGGACAAGCAAAGTAATCTGCTCGAGCTTGCCAAGCTCAATTTCAACACGGTCCAAGCCACACACCAAAGAGATCTTATAGAAATATCCAGGTAATTTTAACACGCTCAAACTCATTTAAGATTTATGTGGTCTATATTCATCTTAAGAAATTGTACTTTGATGATATCTGTACCGGACATGATGTGTTTTTCATAGCTTTTGATTTTGATTAGTTGCTTCGGTAAGTTCAGGTGGTGGAGGGATCTTGGACTTCTTGAACATGTCGACTTCACGAGGGATCGGCTGGTCGAAAGTTTCTTGTGCGCCCTTGGACTCTCTCAGGAACCACGGTTCAGCTCTCTTAGAAAATCTCTCACCAAGGTCATCATCTTGATACTGGTGATTGACGATGTCTACGACCTTTATGGTTCATTGAAGGAGCTAGAATGCTTCACCAGCGCCATTACCGGGTTGGCCACGATGCCTCTTAATCTCTTCCTTTCGTGTTTGTTTTGCTTATTTTCTCAAACTGGAAAGTCTGATGCTTTCAGATGGGACTCAGAGCAGATTCAACAGCTTCCCGACCGCATGAAGATATGTTTCCAAGTGCTTCACGATGTTACATATGAGAATGCTTATGATATTGGCAAGGATGAAGATTGGCATCGAGTGCTACCAAATCTTACGAAAGCCGTAAGCAAAAAACTGTTGGATTACTGCACGTCCATGCATATGTCACCGCAAGTAATTTACGTCCTTAGATAATTAATCATCTCCGATTAAATCTTCCTTTTCCCTTATTTTTCACAGTGGGCAGATTTTTGCAAAGCGTTACTTACTGAAGCAAAGTGGGACAATATCGGCCACATACCATCTTTGGAAGAGTACTTGAGCAATGCTTGGACATCATCTTCTGGACCACTGATCTTGTCTCATGCTTATTATTTTGTGGGACATATGAAATTGGAGGATGTAGAAGAGTTGCTAGAGAGAAACAAATATCTGATTTACAACGTGTCCATGATAATTCGACTCTGCAATGACCTGGGAACGTCTACGGTAATTATCAAACTTCTATGCAAATATTAATTCGACATGATGGACAAATTCTTAGCTTGCGGAATATAATTAACAAGTTAAATTGATTTATTTGTTTGATTAGGCTGAAAGAGATAGAGGAGATGCTCCATCCTCGGTGGTTTGCTACATGCGAGAAGCGAACGTCTCGGAAGTCGTTGCTCGGAAGCACATCAAGGAATTAATAAACCAAGCATGGAAAAGCATTAATGCTCATTGCTTCGGCAATGCCGAGTTGCCATTTCTCCAACCCTTCATTGATGTCGCCATGAATGCAGCTCGTGTTGCGCACATGCTTTACCAGTTTGGAGATGGGCTCGGCATCCAGGATGGAGACATTCGGCGGCAAATTCTATCTACCGTGATCCAGCCTCTTGCTCTCGACTGAGATATTAGCGCAAGTGTAATCACATAGCAAGTTTGTGAGCTAGACTAGCTGCTGCTGGTCAAAAGATTGAAGACTACATGCAAAGTGTATCTTAGGCTGAGCAATTATTCAGTTGCGTTTGCAATGTCAAATAATGCCGGAGCCTTCTGAGACAACATCGGTTCTACAAAAGTGTTACCAATCTTTACTGATACTTTAGTAACTATACTGATACTTCGGTAGCCGTGTGTTTTGAAGGGTGCATACATTCATTGAATCAAGCAGTCTTGGATACCTACACCCAACAATATTTATTTCTTATATTTTCAAGGTTTAGTAAAATGTCATTTTAAATTTCTAGAGTCCTTATTTATGAGCCCTTTGTCTTCCCAAAGAGTCTTGTAATTGCTCATACTTGGAGGGTTGCTTCAAGTTCGTCTATATAACATGTTATGATGAATAAGAATGCAGACTTATTTGAATGTTAGTTCGTTTAGCCTTTAGCTTGAGAACAAGAAGGATTTCTTATTGTGCTCTTATCTTTTAGATGGATTCCTATGAGTGGCAAGCGATGTTACGTCCCGACCCTCTGGGCACGTGTCCATCCCTGCTTGGTCGATATAATAGCGATGTTCTAGAACGCATCGCTGACTAATTCATTTTTGTGATAATTCCCCATGATCACCAATCACATTAAAATTTCACAATTTGATACTCAAATAAATAAACAGAGAGCACCATTGCAATCAGCACAAAATTTCGGTTGTCAGTTATTATAGCCTAATTTCTGGAAAATAAATAAATAAATAAATAATTACGAAAAATAATAAATAATTACAATAAATTCAACTTATGCCTGTAACACCTAATTGGAAGCCGAGACGAGTCCAAAAAATTACCGAGACTCATTCAATAAATACCAAGGCTTATTTCCTTGCTAGCTACACTATCCATTTGCCTAACATGTATCGTTAAGTCTTCAATTTAATTACTCTAATCTAATCTATCCATCTAATTGCACTTAATTAAATCTAATCAATCCCTAAGCATCATTAACCGACTAATAAGGGATTATTGAGAAAAACTCACTTGATTAAAAGTGGAGACCGAATCACCGCGATGGCGGCGCGACGGCGGCCGAACTTGGGCTTGCAACGACATCGATGGGCTTGGACCGAGCCCAAAGGCCTTGCAAGCCAATAGAAAATTACTAGGCTTGGACTTGGCTGCGGTTAGGCCTTCTTCGCGGGCTGGACCGCGCTGAACTGGGCTTGCAGAAAACACGTTTTTTCAGTGGACATGCTGGAATTGGGCCTCAAAAACTGGGCTTGCGAAATGGGCTGCTGGAGATGGGTCGATTCTGGCCTGACTTGCGGCCCAAATGGGCAGAGCTGCTGCAAACCGAAGCAGCAACGGAGAAGCTGGCGTCTTCGGCTTCGCTGCTGGGGTCAACCGACTTTGCTTGGTTGACCGTCGAAGACGCGTGGACGAAGGGCTGCAGTGTGAGATGGCAGGAGGGCACGAAGATGGAGCAGCTTCGGTTGATTGAGTTGTAGGGAAACGTGGGCTTGCAGAGCTGCTGATGGGCTGGGCTCCACGTGACTGAAGGCGAGAGGCAACGCAGGCAGCTCATTGGTGTGAACTTGGCTTCGCTGGGTGTGTGATTGGCGCGAGCTGCTGCAGTCAGCGAAGAAAAGAGAGTTGACCGAAGGAGTTGGGCTTCGACGCGTGGAGAAGCACGGACTGGCGGTGGCGATTCAGTGGTGGCGTGGGGAAAATTCGTGAACGGCTGTTGTGGGTGCTCGAGCTGGAGAGAAGACAAGGCAGCGAAGCTTGTCCGAGAAGGCTGAAGCGTGCGGATGAGGGAAGAGAAGACGTCCGAAGGAGGGGGTGGTGGAGGCTGAACTGTGAGGTAGAAGCCAGCAAATAGGGAATATTAGTCAACCATTATCCCTTCCATTAACTTCTTGTCCCTCTTAATACTTTCCAATAAGATAAGCCCATAATAATTAAATTTTGATGCAAATAATGCACCCCCAACCAAAGCTCCGAATTTCAAACAACTCAACCCAAGCAACCTTGTGGACATAGCCTTAGCAGAGTTACAGAGCTTTAGAAGATGGAACCCCAAGTTGAGCAAATCTGACGTTGAAGCCATGAGCTCGTCAAAATAAATATTGACGGATCTTACGAACCTGGGAGAATGAAAGGTTCTGTGGCGTGTATATGTCGAGATTTCTCTGGAAATTTGCTGGATGGAGTAGCGCGAACAGTAACAACTTCTTCGGCATTCATGGCAGAGGCTCAAGCTCTATTTGAAGCCCTAAATCAGTTTCTCTCTCTTCGAAAGGAGGAAGTGGTGTTTGAGACAGATAGCTCAGACCTAGTCAACGCACTAAATAGTTCAGATCAGTTCATGTGGGGTTCACCCTGTCATCACGAAGTGCAAAGATAAGTTACTCTCTTTTTCTAACGCCCGAGTGGCCCATTGCTTTAGAGAGGCCAATTTAGCAGCGGATTATATTGCGAGAGCCCATAGAAAAAACTCATTACCCTTGAACTGGGTTTTTTTTCCACCCCCAGCTCTTCGGAGCATTTTATATACTGAAGCCCCGTCTTCGGGCCCTTGCATATTTCGTTAGCTTAATGAAGTATTTCATTTCCAATAATAAAAAAAAAAAAAAACAAAGCTCCGAATTTCACCACTTTAGGTTCCAATTTCTTCACGAAATTTCTCAAATTAACATCCAAATTTCGTCATGGAAAAGCCCACAAAATTTTCACACTTTCCTGTCATCAAGTAGGTCGATCTGGAAGTTAGAATTTCCTTCAAACGAGCTAAACCGAATTTCCGCTAATTATCTGCGTTGTCCAAATCGATTTTCCATAAAAATCTCTGAATCTCCGAAAATTTTTCAGAGAATGAGTCGATGTTCCTAAAATAGGCCGTGACATGACAGAACTTTCAATTTCTGAAATCGGATTCAAATTCACGGTTAATTTCACTTCGAAGTGATTTTAGCGTGATCTAGTCTATCGAGTAGTATTTAGAAATTTTTGATGCAATTGACCCGTGCTCGATTTATCTCGAGTCACATTGTATTTCTTCGACTCATTGGCGACTCTTGGTTGTCGTGAAAATCTTAAGGTTTCAAATACGAGCACTGGGTACCAAAACGATAGAAAAATCGGTCTAGTGCTGATCGATAAGTATTTTACAATCAATTGGAATCACCACACTTTAATCACATATCTCGGTCAAGTCAATTTATCTTCGGTCTCTTATCGATTTCGATAGTGCCGTAATGACCCTTGCAGACCAACACGCTCGAGTAGTCAATTCCTGGTCGAATTTTTAAGTTCATTGCATTTAGATTCCTTAATCGCTTCCCTAGATAGTCTAATTATCTCGTAAGTGATTAGCTTAGAGAATAGCATTATAGGTGCGTCGACGAAAGGCCCGATTTATTTAATAAAAAATAAAATCTGAAAATTTAGGCTATCACAACTCTTCCCCTTTGATAAAAATTGTGTCCTCAAAATATAAACCATTACAAAACTTCATCAAAAAAGTGAGGGTATAGCTGTCTCATTGACTCTTCAGTCTCCCAGGTCACTCCTTCAGTACCGTGGTGTTGCCAGACCACTTTGACCAACGTAATGGTCTTTGTACGCAAAACTTACTTTTTTCGATCCACAATTTGAACCGGGCTTTCAACGTATGATACATGCTCATCCACGTCCAATTCCTCGAAATTAAGCACGTGGGTCGAGTCAAGTTCATACTTTTTTAACATCAACATGTGAAAGACATCGTGCACTTGCACCAATCTCGGCAGTAACGCAAGACGTTATGCTAGACTCTCGATTTTCTCATGAATCTCAAACGGACCTACGTACCTCAGACTCAATTTTCCTTTCTTTCCAAAGTGCGAAGTTCCCCTCATTGATGACATCTTCAGAAAAACGTGATCATCAACTTGGAATTCCAAAGACCTTCGGCGCTTGTCTACGTAACTTTTCTGTTTGCTCTGAGCAGTTTTTAATTTGTTTCTAATAACTGCCACGGCATCGATTGATTGCTGAACCAACTCTGGACCTATAATATTTCTTTCCCCGACTTCATCCCAACACACAGGTCTCCTGCACACTTTGTTATATAATGCTTCAAATTGAGCCATTTTGATGCTGTGCTGATAGCTATTATTGTAGGCAAATTCCACCAAGTGTAGTTGATCTTCCCAACTTCCTTTGAAGTCCAATACACAAGCTCTCAGCATGTCCTTGGGGGTCTGAATGGTACTCTCAGACTGGTCATCCGTCTGAGAATGATATGTCATACTGTACTGAAGCTTTGTACCTAGAGCACTTTGCAAGCTCTTTCAAAAAACGGCAGTAAATCTCGGGTCTCTATCTGAAGTTATCGTAATCGGCACTCAATGCATATGAACCACTTGACGCACGTATAGATCTGCGTGTCTATCCAAGCTAAGGTCCTTTTATACAGCAATAAAGTGAGCTGACTTTGTCAGTTTGTTGACCACTACCGAAATCAAATCATTTGGTGACATCCCCAGTAGCATCACGTACTAAGCGCAAGCGGAAATTATAAATATTATCATCTTATAGGACTTAAAAATAATTTTTCATTTGTTAACCTATAGTGTTCACACTTGAAGGTTAGCATGTATAACATGGATTAATTAAAATTTAACACTTTGTATTACATGGTTAACCTACAATAGTTCTATCAATTCATAATAGATAATCCTATTAAGATCATATATAAAGATCACGAGAAGCTTCATTACTAAACTTGTTAGGATCGTTCGGGCTTACAAAAATTCAACTTGGACTTCTTACAAGTACCTCGCCTATATATATCACATTTACATTTCAAAAGTAAGGGAGCAAGTAAACATCCAAGGATAAGGGTGAGGGGTATCTACCCCGCTAGTTCCCACACAAGCCCACGTTCATTAGAAGAAACAAAAGACAATCAGCTTCTACATGGTCATAGGCATCTAGGCGCCATCCGTCCCAGCTCCTGCTCCATCATCACTAAAAGGAGGGCCAAACATCACTCCATTGTGCTTGATAAACCATGCGACAAACTTCATCGAGGTCATCTCAGCTCTACCATCATCCATCCATATCGTAGCCTCATATTTGGAGAAAGTCAGCTCAACATTAGAGTCATACACATCAGTAAAGGTAACCTCAATGCTCGATATCACTTCATAATGAGCTATTGGCGGCACATCCATACTATCAATATGAAAAATATAAGGAATGAGCAAAAACTATGCCCAGTAAAGAAATGAAAAGATTCTAACTTAGACAATCCACCGCCATCAAGTTTACAAGGGAAACATGACCAAACAGCTTAAGATATTAAGATAGGATTGTCACGAGTAATCCAATGAATATTAATGCATCATATGTATAACCACTTTATATGAGACATACTAAATGCATCCATAAACACCAAATATACCTATCACATTCTCAATCTCTATATCAAGATGAAATGCAACAATGATGAATGAAATCACTTGCCAAGTAGAACTATATTTAGTGTGCATATAGTCCACCTTCGATCAGTTTACCCACCGGAACTTTGCCAGCCCGATCGAGTCACTTCCGGAAGTTACCTTATCTGGACTTCTATAATAAACCTATTATGGGCATCTCAATCCGAGGCATCCCGGTATCACACAACCGAGGTCCTCCCAAGATCACTCAGCATGGGGCATCTCACTCCGAGACATCCCAGTATCACACAACCGAGGCATCCTTGATCACACACAAGGGCATCTCACTCCGAGGCATCCAAGATCACACAGCATGGGCATCCCAACTTCCGAGGGGCATCACCAATATCTCTGTACTGATGGGTTCATTCACTCATTTAAGCACACAAATCACACCACCACACCTTTGATTAATGCATTTATCGTATGCAAAAGAAAAAGACTTCAAAGTATACAACTATACATCTAACTCTCATGTACCTAGCACACGTGCGTGTCCAAATTATAAGATAAAACCCATTACGACATGTCTCATACCATGCCGAACAGATATTTACCCCATAATCAAGCACTATGCACCGCACTCATTGCACACGCATGATACTAATTGTGCCTATACCTCAAATGATATATGGGACTTACATTTATACAACTAACTTCTATTACGAGGTCACTAAACTCTATGTGTGTCATGCAAAACTAATGTAAAAGACACAACAACTATTGCATATTCTCGGATTTCAACAAATTATTAACTAAGCGAGTAGTTTTGTTCTCAGACACGGAAAGTATACAATTCTTATCGAAATACTACGAAATTTTAGTATGTTATATTTGAGACATAAATTGACATTTTCCATGAAGAAACCTAAGTCTACATCTTGCTGTATTAAGAGCAGTAATTGCTATAATCTTTACTAACATCTAGTAATGACATCTGGATTTAATATCTACGGAGAAAATCGTTTTACTAACCAAAATTTGTCCATTTATTCTCAAATTTTAATATGTTATTTCTAAGGATGTGTTCTACAACTTTAATTAAGGATTCAAAGTTTCATTCCAACTACATAATTACAGAAAATTCACATAATCATCAAAGGTTATGCTGCTTTCTACAAAACAGTTTACTAATTCAAAAGAATTACTTCTACCTTCATGTTTATGCATCTATTTGGCTATAACTAGAGATTTAACTTAATCTAATGGATGTTCTCTTAAGTAAAATGGTTCTATTCCTTATCTTCATCATTAAAAATCAAGGCGACACAAATAAAATGACTTTCTATCTATATTCCTCTAAAACAGAATTGTTATATACGGTTTTCTTCATTTCTAGCTCAATCAAACCATTTATTTCTCTACTAATCTATATTGCAACACTTCAAGACTCTTCCACAGCATCTAAGAATACTTTCAGCAGGATCTTACTAACAGAGAAATCTTCCACAACTCAGCTCAAAGCGTATATTCATCCATAAGTTCACTCACCACGACATACACCACATCTCTTCACTCGGCAACCATTTCCTTACCTTACTCGACAATCACAGCTTACTCACACTTAGATTTCGAGACATGCAAGCCTCAAATGCAACATGCAATGACTTATAGCCTCAATCTAGAACTCATCTAGCTCAATCCAACACAAAACAACAACATCACATCTAATCCTCCACAATTCAGCTAGATCCACAAGTTCCTTGACAAAAACAATGGATAACTTCTAGTTTAGAAACTTATCTTTCCTTACTTTAGTTCAGCTACTAGATAACTCAAATATTCTTCAAAAATCAACACCAAAACTCACATGCAAGAAGGAGAATTGCTGGTTTTGGCTACTGGTTTCCTTGCTGTTTGACCGAGAGAAAACAAGAAGAAGAAGAAGAAGAAGAAGATGGGTTTCGGTTTTGGAGAGAGAGAGAAGTTTCGAAATTTAAGAGGGGAAATGGAGCTATAGACTAATCCCTAGGCTAGGCTAATAATTAGCAAATCTAATGATGATGTCTCCTTTGCTTGTTTCGGTTTTGTGGGGATAGAAAACCATGGGTGATGAGGAAAACGCAAAGAGAAATGAGAGAGAAGTCGTGGCCTCCATGCACGACAATTTCACCATTTGTCACTCGATATCAATTAATCTCTGATCCGTGTCGTTAGTCAGTTCATTTGTATCTAATGTTTTCCATTTAATTCCCTTTCGATTCCTTTAGATTTCAATCCTATTATAATCATATAAAGTTATAAAATTATATGACATATTAACTATTTAGTTAGTCTATAGAGAATTTATCACAAGAAATGCTAAAGTTAGAAATTGATATTAGCATTACAATCACTAATCAAATTATCATAACTATAATCTATAAACTAAATTGAAAATAAAATCACTCGGGCCTAAATATCAGTCTCTGGCCCAATAGGCTCAATCTATAATGATCACGGTTCACTAAACTATTTTGACAGATCTAAGCCTTAGCCCACTCCAAGCCAAGTCCAAGCCCATAATCTCTCATTCTGCTTTTCAAGTCCAATTCGTGTGGCCCACTTACTTCTCGAGCTTACACATTCCTCATGGTCCATCGAGTTCACTTTCTGGCCCAATCTAAATTAATCTAAGTTCCTAATGATCTGATTACACTAATAAAGGTCAGTGAAATTTGGGATGTCACACATTTCCTCTTTGATTCCTCGGTAGTCCGGTCACGAAATCTATTGTGATATGTTCCCATTTCCATTCTAAGATCTCGAGAGGTTGCAGAAGTTCTCCCAGTTTGCAATGTTGAGCTTTGACCTACTGACACGTCAGACACCTAGCGACATGCTTGGCGATGTCTGCCTTCATACCTGACTACCAATAATGTTGACGCAGATTCTGATACATCTTGGTACTTGCAGGATAAATGCTGTAAATGCTACGATGCACTTTTGACAAGATATCCTCTCTAAGCTCCACATCGTGAGGTATAACTAAATGTCCTCGGAACCTTAGCGTTCCATCATCAAAAACCTAAAAATCAGCTTTTCTTTTCTTAGTGTCCTATTGTAGAATTTTCTGTACATCTGGGTCAATCGGTTGGAGTAGCTTGATTTTGATCTGGACATCCAGTTCAATTCTGAGGGTGGCCATAAGACTTAAAAGATGGCCTACCTCAAACGTGAATATTGAATCTCGAGCTCTCTTGATTAAGTTCCACTCTTTAATCAATGTATGAGCAACTTAAGACTTTTGACTCAAAGTATCGGCGACCTTGTTCGCATTTCCTGAGTGATATAGAATATCGCAGTCGTAGTCCTTCAGTAATTCCATCTATCGGCGCCGTCTCATGTTCAATTCTTTATGAGAGAATAGGTACTTGAGACTTTGATGCTCCGTGAAGATCTAAAAAAAATTTCTACACAAATAATGTCTCTAAATCTTCAGGGCAAATATGATAGTTGCGAGTTCTAAGTCATGTGTTGGGTAGTTCAACTCATGATGCCTCAACTGACAGGAGGCGTATGCAACAACTCTACCATGTTGCATCAGCACACAACCCAATCATTTTAGTAACGCATCATTATAGATCTCGAATTCTTCAGGATCAGATGGAATCGTCAGCACATGTGCAGTAGTCAGCTTTTCCTCAAGCTCTTAGAAATTACTCTCGCACTTGTCTGTCCACACAAATTTCTCCTCTTTCTTTAGGAGTCTTGTCAAAGGCGATACTAATGATGAGAACCCTTCCACAAACCGTCTGTAATAACCTACCAAACCCAGAAAACTTCTGATTTCTATCACTGTAGTTAGTCTTGGCCAATTAATCACGGCTTTAATCTTGCTCAGGTCCACAGGATTCTTTCGCCTGAAATCATGTGACCTAAGAAAGCAACATGAGTTAACCAAAACACGCACTTGCTGAACTTGGAAAATAGTTGATGGACTCTCAGCGTCTGCAACACTAATCTCAGATGATTCTCATGCTCTTCATCACTTCTAGAATACACCAAAATATCATCTATGAACACGATCACGAACTGATCTAGGTATTCCTTGAATACTCCGTTCATCAAATTCATGAAAGCAGCTGGGGCATTCGTCAATGCAAATGGCATCAAAGTGAACTCATAATAACCATACCGAGTACGAAATGCTGATTTTGGAATATTCTCTTTCTTGATCCTCAGTTGATGATATCCCATCCTCAAGTCGATTTTCGAAAATATCGACACTCCTTGTAACTGATCAAACAAGTCATTGATCCTCGGCAATGGATACTTGTTCTTGATCGTTACTTGATTGAGTTGCCGATAGTTGATGCATAAGCGCAACGATCCATCTTTCTTCTTTACAAATAGAACTGGCGTTCCCTAAGGTGATGCACTGGGACGAATGAATCCCTTATCCAATAATTCTTGCATCTGCACCTTCAGTTCCTTTAATTCAGATAACGCCATTTAGTAAGGAGCCCTAGAGATTGGCTCTGTCCCGGGTGCTAACTCAATCACAAACTCAATTTCTCTTTCTAGCGGTAATCCCGGCAGTTCCTTTGGGAACATATATGGGAATTCTTGCACTACAGCAATGTCTTCCATTTTTAGTTCCTCAACTGTCGTATCCACGACAGTTGCCAAGTAACCTTGGCAACCATTGTCTAACAAATGAGTTGCCTCAAGCGACAAGATCAAGGAAATCGAGGGTCCTCCTCGGTTCCCTACAAACTCGAAGCTCTCACCCTTTAATGGGTAAAATTGAATCGACGTGCGATAACAGTCCATTTTAGCTCGTTGCTTGGTGAGCTAGTCCATGCCAATTATCAAATCAAAGTCATACATGGCTAGGACTAACAAGTCTATTTTCCCCTCTCACTCACCAATCGCTAACTTGCAACCAGAACAACCCAAAGCAGATAACACATTATCCTTCAATGGTGTAGATATGCTAACAATATATTCCGGTAATTCGAGATTCAACCCTATCAACTTAACATACTGCTCGGCAATAATGGAATGTGTTGCACTAGGATGGTTGTTCAGCAAAACCATACTTGTGATCACGTCAGGTGCAACCTCTGCCTGACCTTGAGTGATATCATACACCATGTCTTGAACCAGAGGTCTAAGTTTTCCTCCCTACAGTACGTTATGTGGTACATTCCCCCTGATTTAACCCAACGGTGGTGGCGGCGACAACTGTTGAGGTCTCCCCTGTCTCTGGGGACAGTTCTTGACTAAGGGCGTGCATGACAACCATTCTGTTCCAGAAATAGTTTCTAGAACAGAAATATAATTTTCTATTTCTATTTCTAGAAGAGTTTCTAAGCAAAAATAATTGTTTGATAACGACACAAAATTTATACTATAAAAATATAAATTTGTTTGATAACGATACAAAAATTTCTTCATTTCAGACGGCGGCGGCAACGACCGACGACCTTTACTATACAAAATAAAAGTAAAAATGATTTAGTAACAAAAAAATAAAGAATAAAATAAAATAAAATAAAATAAATCATAAAAATAAAAATAAAAATATCATTTTATTTTAAAATAAAAATATCCTTAAAAATAAATTTATTTTATTTATTCTATTTTATTTTATTTTACGAATAAATTTATTTTAAAATGAATAAAAATAAAAAATAAAAAATATATTTGGCAAAACACTCAAGGAAAATAAAAATAAATTTATTTTTATTTATCATAAATAAATTATTTCTAATAAATTTATTTTTAATAAACTAAAAATAAAATGATAAATAAAAATAATTTATTTGTTTTTAATAAATTTTAATAAATTTATTTTAATTTTTAAATGAATAAAATGAATATATTTATTTTTATTTTTAATAAAATGAGGAGAGGCGGAGGAGGAGGAGGAGGCAAAGACGTAGAGGAGATGAGGGAGGACTCACCGAAATTAGAGTTTAGTGGGAGAAATTGTTTCTGATTTCTCTTCCAAATCAATTTTTAGAATAGAAATCTATTCCAGAAATAGAAAAACTGAGTAGATTTATCAAACATGTTTCTATTCCAGAAACAGGTTTGGAATAGAAAAATTATTTCTGGAACAGAAATTTTGGTTATTATGCACCCCCTAAGTGACCCTGCTGGCCACATTCAAAATAGGCACCCATCCTTTGGGGGCACTGGTTCACTCCATGTCACCTTCCACAAGCGCGACATAGCTCAATCCTATTTGGCACTAGCTTGCCAACTCCACCTCTCCTATTTGGTGGAACTTGGAATCTATTTCCAGGCATGGGCCTCTTCCCCCGGCGAATACCTTCTCTGTGAGAGTTAAACCTCAATCCAGACGAGGTAGCTTGCTTGTTCAAACCTCTCTCTATCATCTGAGCTCGACGATAGACCTCTCAATAACTTGTCAGATTTAAAGGCAGGAGAGGTTGCTTCAATTTAGAACGAATTTCAAGCCCTAATTGTGACGATTTGTTCGAATAGACAATTGGGGGTTTTGATCGTTTACTGGCATTGCAAAACGGAGTTGAGTTAGCTTGACGAGTCATATGGATCATGAGCACATGAAAATTTTCTCTTTCTTCCTTTCTTCTTTCTCCTTTTTCTTCTTTCTTGGCGAGCCGCTTTTCTTTCCCCTATTTCTGCTTCAGCTTCTTCTTATCCTCTTGTGCTTCATTGCACGAGCTCAAATAAGAAGAGAGAAAGAGAGTTGAGCTCGGGCTTGACTTGTTGGGCCATATTATTACAATGGGCATAGGAAAGTCCCTTCAAAGCCCATTCATCATCGGATTTTGTCAAGGTGCACCAGTCGACACTAGCTTGGAAAACGGAAAACCCAGGAAGCTACTAATGGAATTAGTACACGGGCCATATATCATTAGAAAATAAACTCGAATACGCTCGTCATGATACCTGGTTCGCAATTTTCTGAGCTCCTTTGAGCCTTATATCAATCAGGGAAAGACAGGCCAAAGTCGGAGAAGAGGTTCGGACCAAGTGTGAATTGAGGCAGTTGATACTCTTTGATGTTGCTGTTGACAAAAAATTTAGCAGTAGGGCCTGAGGTTTTAATACTACAATGTCCCTGGCTTAGAAGTGTAGAAGAAACGCAGTGGGAAATGGACTCAAGATGACGTAATCTAGACGTTTTCGATTAGTGGTCAGATTGCGTCTATATCGATGCAATCGATTACTAATCTTCTTGAGATGCTGGGAGGGCCCACACAAAATTAACCCTAGTTATTACTCAACTATCGTGCTTATAGTATATACGTGCATAAAGAACGTGTCGGTTACGAGGGTCAAATTCCGCCGTATCTGGCAGAATTGATTTTCCTGAAATGATTTTCTTAAAAAAAAAAAAAAAAAAAAAAACAAACAAATACGTGATGAACTTGTTAGCTATCAAAAAAAAAAAATTTGTTAGCGAAATTCCAGGGTCAATGGTAGCCGGCAGCTGTATTTGGAGAAAAAGGACGACAAGGGCTTACGTACATGATATGCTTCTTTGTATTTTTTTTTTCATACTTTCAACTGTATAGCCTTCGCCTATGGATTGGCTCAATCCACTGATTTATACATGCAATTTATCTCCGCATTTATCAGATATTTTCTTCTTATTTTTTTCTTTGGCCACAATCTTCAACTACCGCCTATTAAACTACACAGTTATCGACATTAATCCTAGAGGGGTCCAGACTTTTAAAAAAAAGCTGATCAGAACTTCAACACTGAAAAAGATTTATGTTAGGCTGGGTATTACATATACATCACGAATATAGTTAGGCCCTGTTTCAAAGGCTATAGTACCTTATTCTTTCACATCCAGTAATGCACCGTTACCCAATTTCATTTGGCTTTTATCGATGTACCAGTATTAATGAATATAGATCTTCCACTGTCATGTGATTACTACATGCATCATCAATATAATACTTATCATTCTCCTCCCCGTTTGCCTCGTGGCCTATGTAGAACATGTTGTTTGTATTTTTTCTTTCAACATAATTATCTTGGCAGTTTAAATTTGAGCGACAATACTTAAAAGTGATTTGTTTTCTTGCAAATACAACAAGATGTATATTCTTCTTTTGGAGAGGTTTCTCCTCTTCTTCTTTTTTTTTTTTTTTTTTAAAGAAAAAATTCCTCAAACTCCTTCCACCATTTTTTACATATATGATGCTGTATTTTTATTGTAGATTGAAAGATACTTTTAACTGATTCTTTATCTTGTATCATCGTTCTTTTTTCGTATGCCTCTAGAGAGCTAATTAATTCACTTATTGATATAGTACTTCAATCCTTATATTCTTATATAGATGAGGTAATAAAATTGTATTTTCTAGTAAGTATCATGATAGTGATATCATCTTTATAGGCACTCATTTGATTTTCTACTTCTTTTAATCTACCATAATATTGTTGGATAGTATTATAATCTTTCGTGTCAGCATTTTCGAATTCCGTTATAAGAGATTGAAGTCTAATAGTGCTTGCCCTTATTGTGCTTGGAACTCTTCTCAAAGTGAGCTTATTGAATGACACATAGAGGCGTTGCATTTTTTTTTTGTAGTGGTGCCGCCGGAACGTTCGCATTTCTTTTGGAGTCGCATGCCCTTTCTCCACATTGTCCCATGAATCTTGGGCTTTCAAGAAAAGAGTGATTTTAATACTCCTATAGTCATAGTTATTTTGGGAGAATTACCCAGAAAGTCCTAAACATTTTGCAATTATGCCAATTTAGTCATAAACTTATTTTTTTACCCAATTGAATCCTAAACCTTTTATAATTGTGCTAGTTCAGTCCTTCCGGCCAAAATTGGCTGATTGGCACTAGCGTGGCTGCCGGTTGGCATTGGCCATAATTTTTTTTAATAATATCTTTTTTTGAATTATTTCATTAATTTTTTAATCTTTTTTTCGTTTTTTTCCCTCCCTCCTTCTTCCTTTGGCTCCGGCGACTGGCTAGCCCTTGCCAATCGTTGGAGCCAAACGAAGAAGGAGGGAGGACCAAAAAAAAAAAGAGAAAAAAAGATTAAAAATTAATAAAATAATTCAAAAAAATTATTATTGAAAAAATTATGGCCAGCATCGACTGGCGGCCACATCGGCGCTAGGCGGCCAATTTTGGGTGGGAGAATTGAATTGGCACAATTATAAAAGATTTAGAACTAAATTGGCTAAAAAATAAGTTTATAACTAAATTGGCACAATTGCAAAAGGTTTAAGACTTTTTTGGTAATTCTCCCTAGTTATTCCCATTGAAAGTAGTAATAAATAGTAAGTATGAGCTAGAGCTGTCCTTAATCTTGGTGTTGGATATGTAGACGGAAGATTTTAGTTGCAAGTGGATAGGCAAACAACCAAACGAGGCTCTAACATGACTGTTAGTTTGACATAGAATGAGAAAAGATTAAAACATTGGTAATGGAAGAATAGTGTGTGGCTGATTTTGGAGCAAAGAAGGACCACTAGAGATTCGATGGATTTGTGTGACAAGGGCTTGTGTACACGGTATGCTTTTTTCTTTTATACACTTAACCCAACGGCCTTGCCTAGTTATAGGCTCGATCCACCAATCTATCTCTGCCCGCAAACTTCAACTACCACCTATTAAACTAGGGACTTGTAGACATTAATCCTAGAGGAGTCTATGTTTTTCTAGAAAAAAAAAATGATCAAAACCTCAATACGCCCAACTTGATTAAGATCATAGAGTGCAGTATTCTACCGACAATATCCGTAATATCTAGAGAAGTGGATTGCGCACCCACTTCATTCCTAATTAATCTCTTAAATCTTATTTTTTGGTTAGATGAATGAGGCTTGCTTTTTGCTAGTTAGGCATTTATAGGTTTATCTAGTTTTGTTTGTACGAAGGCATGAGAAGCATGGGCAGATTTTTGCTAGTTTGACTTATAACCTTACCTAGCCATCAAATGTTTGGTTTTACGAGGTTGGGTCGTGTTCTCAACGTAATTACTGCGTGTGTGCGGAGACGACCAATTGAATGAATTGCCGTGGTGGGCTTGCTGTAGGGATCAAATTGAACAGTCACTCTCAAGCCCCAACAACACTAGCCTTGTACTCGCCCATATAAATCGAGGAATTGTGCTCCATATTTTTGTACTTTGTAGCCAATTCACATTTCATCGCAAAACTAGTACGCCGCAAGTTGGGGACAAGATGCATCAAAGAAGATCAGCCAATTATAGGCCTAACCTTTGGAAATACGATTTCCTCCAGTCACTTAACAACAGCTACGACCTCGTAAGATTCTAATTTGTACCTTCCGTGCTCATAAGTCTGATTTAATTTGGTTGTTAATAATCCAAATTGCTCTTTTTTGGTTGTCCTCCTTAATTGTAGTATAGAATATGAGACACATGTTAATTTTTTTATTTTATTTTCAAAAATTCGAGCAAGGTAAGTATGTTGCTAAATTAATTTGTAATATCACATGCATGATATCAATATGCCTGTTTATCCTATATATCAGCCATCATCTAGACTTGATTTATAGCTAACGTATAATGTAAGAAACCAATTCATCTAACTCTATACATATGCATGTACTAATTATTTCTGAAATATTGGCGTGTGCACGAGTTGAGTCCTCTAGGGATCGAAATGGAGCCAACCCTTTCAGTGAGGCTCATTTTACACAAAGACTTCGCAAAATATTTTACAATAAATTCATAAAGGCTAAATTAGTATAATCACAATATATTGACATTGCTCTATAAATTATTTGAGGCCTCGAGGTAGATTTTGATCTAACGAATATGACTTGATTCGACAGAAAGAAGGAACTAAAGAACAGGTGGAACGGCTGGTGGAGGAAGTAAAACCAACATTATCAGAAGCAGTCAATTCACTCCTCAAGTTGGAGTTGATTGACAAGATGAAAAAATTAGGGTTGTCTAACCTTTTCGGTAATGAAATTAAAGAAGTTCTTCAAACAGTTGCATCCACCAACAATGGTGTTTTCAACATGGAAGATCATCTCTATGCCAGTGCACTTCAATTTAGACTCCTCAGACAGCATGGCCATGTTGTTTCACAAGGTAAATTCTAAATATGGATGTGTGCGATTTCCTTCGTTTTGGATGTTACTATCGAATCACAGCACATATCAAATAAAGCAATAAATAATGTCAAAGAAACTAAAGATTACTGTACAAAAATTGATTCCTTCCATACCATTCTTAACATCCCTAGAATTACTTTTTATCAATATTCAATTAATGGAGAGTTTGCATACATTTAAGTGGACTTAATATCACTAGATCAAAAGCTCAATAGCCTTCTGAGGATATCGATTGCTCCAAATTTTGTACCCACAAACTTAACGTGAATTTCCAATTCAAGAAATTTTCTTGATTTTGATATCACTCGTTGAGTTTCCGAATGGAGAAGTCCCGCAATCGGCACACCGATTGGGACTTAGCTCTTCTGAAAAGCCTTCTTGTTTTTAGAGAGAGGATCATGAAAGGAAAGTGTAATTGTAGACTAGATGGCGAAGGTTTCGTCCACAGTGAGGCACTATCGAATTGAATGCATACAATCTACTCAAAGTTAATGTCAATATTCCTTGTTTTGCAATAGCATCTTCTTAGCGGTCAGTTGTCGTATTTCTAATATTTAGTAACATCAAGTATAATTAATAGTATCAACAATAATTCTCGGTTCTTTGAGGTCGTAAAACTTTGCCTTTCAATCTGCAATTAGATGCATTAAGGAGCTTCAGAGACGGAAGGAACACATTGAGCGGAAGCAACTGTGGAGACGTTGAAGCTATGATAGAGCTTCTCGAGGCTTCATATCTGGCTATGGAAGGCGAAAACATTTTGGAGGAAGCGAAAGCCTTCTCAACTGGGATTCTCCAAGAGAGAGTCTCTGGTTTGGACGGTCAGCTCTTGAAGCGTGCCGTCCACGCTTTGGAGCTTCCGATGCATTGGAGGGTCCAGTGGTTCGACATCAAATGGCAAATCGACTTGTATGAGCAACAGGAGGACAAGCAAAGTAGTCTGCTTCAGCTTGCCAAGCTCAATTTCAACATTGTCCAAGCCACACACCAAAGAGATCTTAGAGATATATCCAGGTAATTTCTAGGAAAATTGTCCAATAAGTATTAAATCTATTACACTTTTGCCAATTCAGTCCTAAACCTTTTAACTTTGTTAATTCAATCCTAAACATTTTCACTTTTGGCCGATTCAATCCATCCTGTCAATTTTGGCTGGAAAATGCTGATGTGGATGCCGGCAATGTCACGTTGGACCGCCAACGCTGACGTGGACAATTTTTAATTTTAATATTTTTTGAATTATTATTATTTTTTTCTTTTTTTCTTTCCTTTTCCGGTGGTCGACCCCCGACCACAGGCAATGGCCGGCCACCGACGGTCGTGAACTCAAGCCTAAACCATGTCGTCATCGTCGTTGCCACCACCGCCATCACTGCTATCGTCGTCTTCGTCCTTCCATCTCTTCTGCTTGAGTCCTCTCGCCTCGCCCCTTACTCGCTCAACTCGCCACCGAGAATGGACAGCGTTAGCAGGGTGGAAGGACTGTCATCATCTTCCCAATCATCCATGCCCTGCTGGCCAAGGGTGAGGGCCAGCCTTGCCAAATCTAGTCTAGGCGAGGCCAACGCTTGCCTGGGCGAGGGCTCCCCTCGCCGAGATCGGCAATGCCGGCTCTCACCCAGGCGACCCTTGCCGGGCCACGCCGGGCAAGGGCTCCCCTCGCCGAGGCTTCTCCTCGCTTGGCCGGGCCTCGCCTATGGCGGGTGAGGCCAGCTGGCAGGCTATGGCCGGTGGCCGCCCGTCGCCTGTGGCCGATGGCTGGCCACCAGAAAAGTAAAGAAAAAAGCCAAAAAGAAAAGATAGAAAAGAAAAAAAAAAAAAAAAAAAACAGAAAATTAATAATAATAATTCAAAAAAAATTAAAATATTATTAAAAATTGTCTACGTCAGCGCCAGCAGTCCAACGTAGCACCGCCGGTGTCCATGTCAGCATTTTCTAGCCAATTTTGGCCAGATGGACTGAATCGGTTAGAAATGAAAATGTTTAGGATTGAACTGGCAAAGTTAAAAAGTTTAAGATTGAATTGGCAAAAATACAATAGTTTTAGGACTTTTTGGACAATTTTCCCGGTAATTTCTGCACACTCAAACTCACTCATGATACATATAATGTGAATTCATCCTAAGAAATTGTCTACTTCGAAGATATCTTTAAGGGACATGATGTGATTTTTATAGCTTTTAATTTGATTAGTTGCTTCGGTAAATTCAGGTGGTGGAGGGATCTGGGACTTATCGAACATGTGGACTTCGCAAGGGATCGGCTGGTCGAAAGTTTCTTTTGTGCCCTTGGCCTCTCTCAAGAACCACAGTTCAGCTCTTTTCGAAAATCTCTCACCAAGGTCATCATATTGATACTGGTGATCGACGATCTCTACGACCTTTATGGTTCGTTGGAGGAGCTAGAATGTTTCACTGACGCCATTACCAGGTTGGCCACGGTGCCTCTCAAATTTCTTCCTTTCGTGTTTGCTCGGTTCATATTCTCTAACTGGAAAGTCCGATGCTTCTAGATGGGACTTAGAGCAGATTCAACAGCTTCCCGAGTGCATCAAGGTCTGTTTCCAAGCACTTCGCGATGTTACGTATGAGATTGCTCATGAAATTGGCAAGGATGAAGATTGGCATCAAGTGGTACCACATCTCATGAAAGTCGTAAGCAAAAAAACTGTCGAATAACTGCATATCCATGCATTTGTCGCCATAACTAATTTAATTCCTCACATGATGAATCATCTCCGATTAAATCTCCTTTTTCCCTCATTTTTTACAGTGGGCAGATTTTTGCAAAGCGTTACTTAATGAAGCGAAGTGGGACAAAATGGGCTACACTCCATCTTGGAAGAATACTTGAGCAATGCATGGACATCATCTTCAGGACCTCTGATCTTGTCTCATGCTTATTACCTCATGGGACAAATGAAATTGGAGGATGCAGCAGATTTTCTAAAGAGAAACAAGGATCTGATTTACAATGTGTCCATTATAATTCGACTTTGCAATGACCTTGGAACGTCAACAGTAATTATCAAACTTCTGTGTGAATGTTATAAACAAACTGAATTTGACATGATGGATGAATTCTTAGCTTGCAGAAAAATCTTGTGCTTACACACATTCAGAGTAAAGGAGATTGAATCTGATTAACAAGTTAAATTGATTTATTTGTTTGATTAGGCTGAAAGAGAAAGAGGAGATGCTCCATCCTCAGTGGCGTGTTACATGCGAGAAGCAAATGTGTCAGAGGACATTGCCCGGAAGCACATCACGATATTGATAAACCAAGCATGGAATAGCATTAATGCTCATTGCTTTGGCAATGCCGAGAAGCCGTTTCTCCGACCCTTCATCAATGTCACCGTGAATGCGGCTCGTGTTGTGCATATGCTTTACCAGTTTGGAGATGGGTTTGCCATCCCGGACGGCGACATTCAGCGGCAAATTCTATCTATTGTGATCAAGCCTCTCGCTCTCGACTGAGATATTGACGCAAGTGTAATCACAGAGCTGGTGTGTAAGCTAGACCAGCTGCTGCTGGTCGAAAGATTGAGGGCTATAGGCAAATTGTATCCTAGGGTATGCAATAATTGCGTTTGTGTTTTGGTGGGAATATCGGCCAAGCACCTTTATCAGCAAATTGTACAACAAGAACGATTAAATCTAGAGAAAAGTAAATGCAAGTACAAGAAATTGATAAATCGAAAAAATTAAAATTGAGAAATTACATAAGCATTTGTGTTAAGGATCGCGTCTTTTACAACAATTCAACACAGCTTTAGCCCTGTACAAAGTGTAACCGCGTACAAGCGATTAGTATTCCAATTATTGATTACAATTGCATCTGCATGACTTTAGGCTCCATGATTGTATGTTGACCTAATCTATAGGCAGTTACAACTCTTCAATTGTCATTGGACTTAATTATTAATCGCTATCTTCACTTTTTTTGGGTCGGAATATGAGTTTATTTAATAAAAGTGTTCAAACATAAGTACTCGTTAAGGGAGCATCCGAGCAAAGTAACTCCCAGAGGGGTTGAGGGGAATAAGCTAACCAATTACAGGGCAAATAATCGCTATCTTCACTTTGTCTTTAATTTCTGTTTTCAACACTTGTCCGTAGTAATAATTGTAGACCAATCACCATGATACATCAATAGCTGTATCATGATAATTGATACGTCCTAGTCATCAACAAGCGTATCCACTATCAATAACTCATTGATGGTATAATCATACTTAACTCCAAGCTCTATATCTATTCAGGCTGGCACGATGTCAATAAGAAAGATTTAGTCATTTTTGGGTGTCAACAATTTGTAACGATAAAATCCCTACAAAACGTCCATCTTACCATACTGGGCATCGCACAAGGTAACCTTATGCCTAATTTGTCTAATCCATGTGAATCACACTTCTAGAAAAGGATACTTTTTTTAACAAAAAGGGATAATTGAGATGGTGATAATTTGACCAATCCCCCCTTAGCTAGACTTGAATGTTGCACATGTCAAGGATGGTACATTATTCTCTCAAGAGCATCGAAATCGTGACGAGACTCGTTCTATAATCAAGTCAATCACAGATGATTGGATTGGACCACTCTGGATTTGGGAAAACAAATGTGTTTCTCATATTTAATGCGGTGAGATAATTCAGTCCGCACGGATCGGCCAACTCTGTCAGATTATGAAATACTTTTTTCCTGTTGTTATGGGATGATTTGGAGTAGGTATTGGTGGGATCCATTGTCCACTAACAGGCAGCCGCAGAGTCAAATGCCACTGCATTCATCGGCGGCATTAGAAACGGCAAAAAGGTTCAATTGTGCCAAATTATTTGACCTTCAAAACCGTAAACCACTCCTTGGCTTGAAACTTTGGCTCTGAGGTCTGACTTTAAAGTTTTTCATCAGACCTCTGTTGCTGGAAGATGCTTCTTCAAGTTACTAGATTTGATTTGATGTTTTATCGACATATTGGCACAGTCAAAACAATAGATGTAGTCCGTATTAGCAACACGTGCAAGCTGCAATTGATTTATTGAGTCGAGATGGATCGAAGTAAATACATACTGAAGCAATACCCATCAAGCTGGAATTGATTCAAAAGAGCATCCGATCAGCATATTCAACTTAAAAAATCAGATGATAGACCATGTTGACTTGATAGAACTTAGTCAAATCTGTAATTTTCCTCTTTCACATAAATTAGTCCTGAGTAGAACTTTAAACTGCTCCCCCAAGCCCATGTGGGGTAAACCACTGGGTATAGAGTTCTATCCTCGGGGATTCCCAAAAAAACCCCAAGGAACAAGGAGGCCACCTCCAATGAAGATAATAGGGGGAATAGAAGCCCCTTGAGTGGGCCGAGGAGGGACTTCCCCAAGCTAGTCCTGAGTAGGACTTTAAACTGCTCCCCAAAGCCCATGCGGGGTAAACCACTGGGTGTAGAGTCTATCCTAGGGACTCCCAAAAAACCCCAAGGAACAATGAGGCTACCTCCAATGAAGACAACAGGGGGGAATAGAAGCCCCCTGGGTGGGCTGAGGAGGGACCTCCCCAAGTTAGTCCTGAGTAGGACTTTAAACTGCTCCCCCAAGCCAATGCGGGGTAAACCACTAGGTATGGAGTTCTATCCTAGGGGACTCCCAAAAAAACCCCAAGGAACAAGGAGGCCACCTCCAATGAAGACAACAGGAGGAATAGAAGCCCCCTGGGTGGGCTGAGGAGGGACCTCCCCAAGTGGGTCCCAAGCGGGACCTTAAAAGGCTCCCCAAGCCCATGTGAGGTAAACCACTGGGTATGGGGTTTTATCCTATGGGATCTCCTAAAAATCCCAAGGAACAAGGCGGGCTGTCACCAATGAAGGGACCCTCCCTGGGGTAGGGAGGGGTCAGCTGAGGCAGTTTATGAACATGTGTTTTTGGGGCTTTGTCCCTTCTTATGGCTTCTAGCACGAAATCAAAATCTAGAACATGAAATCTGAAAGTGATGGGGCTTCCTTCCATGTTCATGATGCATGTCTCCTATTAAGAATTCAAGTCCGATATATAAAGTCAATGCTATCACAAACCATTGTGAGGGTTTGATAAACATGTATTTTTAGAGTGGATGAGACCCGAAATTACATAAGATGAGAGCGATCGTACATTCCTATAGATAAAACATGCGCACACAACATAACTTCGCTTCTTGTTCCCTCCATTGTCTATTTATATGTTATGACCCACAATTGTCCGAAAGGTCTTTTGATAAAGCATAGAAATCAGATTCTCTGCCCTCTTCGTCAGTTCCCACTGACTTTCCCATATCGAGCACTTGGTCTAACTGTTCACTTGATTCCCTCGTGGAAAAGATCCCAAAAGTGCTACCCTTTTCACATGCAGAACCATTTTCATGAAGCGGTAGAGTTTTGTCTCTGAAGGTGTTTTTAATTTGCAGTCTTCTTCTCCAACAATGGAAATATGCTGCATTCTTGAAGTAGACGTCAATGGCCTCGAGACTTTCCTGGTGGACAAGGTAATTACTTGCCCTGCTTTCTCACTCATTTTTAGGTTATCACCTTTCTGTTTTTATGACCTGCTTCAGTTCAAGTTCTTGTGATGTTGCTTCTTGTTACAGTTTTTACTACTAGTAATTGGGCTTTGAGTTTCTCGAACTGTGAAGTCACTCAGCTGATGAAATGGACATCTGCCTAATCGATTGATTCCTGTTTCTTGAAAAAAATAGTCTTTCCTGCGTTGAGAAGCCTGTCGTACTTTTTTGAAGTTTTTCAGGTTATCCCTATTATGGTTTTGAAGACTTAGACCATCCTGATGTGACTTTAACATTTTTTTTTCCTTTCTTTTCCCCTTTTGTTAACACTGTCTCTGTTTTTTGTTTCTTGTGCAGAAAATTACGGGATCGTTTTCAAGGAGGCTTAACAGATTGTTTGGTCAAAAATCAGGAGCAGCAAATGGGAAGCAGAAAGTGATCTTTCATGATTTTCCAGGAGGCTCAGAGGGTTTTGAGCTCATGTCAAGATTCTGCTACAACAATGGCAAAGTCGAGATAAACCCTTACAACATCGTCCTGTTGAACCGCGTGGCACGTTTCATGGAAATGTACTGCGATGAAGCGCTGGGCAATCAAAATTTGGAGGAACAAATGGAGAAATCCCTCAAAGGGATCAACTACTGGTCTTGGTCTGAACTACTAGCGTCGTTGAAACAATGCCAGGATTTGTTACCTGCTAAAGATTCGTCTTTTTTAGTACAGAAAATTGTGGACTGCATAACAGAGAGGTTATCTTTGCCTACTGATGCGAGCTCGTGCACGTCTTCGTCAGACAGTTCGTACTATCCTCGCTCAAGCATGGATAGTGTCAATAGCAATTGCTCTCATATGGCGTGGCGGTTGAAAGATCTTACATTCTTGGAAATTGATTGGCTAGACAAAATAGTGAGAGCAATGGTATCAAAAGAACATGACCATTTCGCCATAAGTAGATTCCTCCTCTATTATCAAAAGATGAAATCCACTGGCACTACGGTCATCGAGAAACGCAGGATTTTAGAGGGCTTGATCAGTCTGCTATCTTTGGTGGATCGGGGCTCGAGCAACATCTCTTGCAAATGCCTCTTTGAGCTACTATGCCTCGGATTGAGGTGGAACATAAGCACTGGCCACAAAGAACTCTTGGAGAGCTTGATTGGCTCACAATTCGACCAAGCCACGGTTGACCATCTGCTCATTCAATCGCCTCGGGGGAAAAAGTACGCATATGATGTCTATTTGATCATCAGGATTATTAAAGCATACTTGCACAAAGGCGATCAATCACCTGCAGGTCAGCTTAAGAAGGTTGGCCACTTGATTGATTCCTACATAGGAGAAGTGGCTGCCGATTTGTATGTAAAGCCCGTGACATTCGAAGAGCTGGTCTCAATCTTGCCGGAGGCTGCAAGAGACTCTCATGACAGCCTATACAGAGTCATAGACATCTACATTGAGGTACCATACTTGGACGGAAAATTCTCAAAGCTCCACGTTTAGTAGAACATTTAACAAAGTTACTGCTGAGTACTTCATTTACTTCACTTAATTTTCATGGCTGAAACATCATTTTCTGAGTTTTTTTCTTGCTATTTCTTATAAGTTTTATGCAAATGCTTGAGCATTTCCTGTATAAAATGCTTATCAGGAGAGAATTTGTTTGCAGGTCCATCAACAATTATGTCCACAAGAGAAGCAGAGAATATGTGATGTACTAAATCATGAGAAGCTCTCTACAGCAGCTCTGGGAGACCTGGCTTACAACGCAAATTTTCCACCCAAAATCACTGTTAAAGCTCTGCTTATGCTGCAACATAAGCTCAAGAACCTGGTCCCAGGCACACGAGAGAATGTCAGCGATAAGGTCAAGGGAAAGCGAAAATCACACAATAGTTGGTGCTAGAGGGGAATCTACAAGTCGGTGCGATCAGATACTGCAAACTCAATTGTCCAGTCAGTGCAATGCAGGATTCTCAATTGCCTATGATTGTGTTCAGAGCTGGGACCTTTTTCCTTCCATATCTTTTTTCTTTCGGGCTAGTCATTCTAGAATAGGCAAGTCGCCTTGCATCTTCTTCTACCTCTGTTTTCTGTAGTTCTGAGATGATTTGTATAGATTTCATAATATGCGGTGCAACAGACACGACATATTTATGCCGGTGATAGGTATAAGGGTGATCGATAAGTATACTCGAAGAATGTCAATCCTTTTTGTGGTATATAGAATCAAAGTCCATCTCAAATCATCAAAGAGCATTATCTCTGGCGCCAAAAAAAAAAAAAAGGGCCAATTTAGACGCCCTACTTTCAAAGAACGGCAAGAAATCTACAGAAAGTCTAATGAATTTATGAAAATCATGAGCACACTGGCTTTGATACGATATTAATGTGAGTGTGCAATCAATTTGAATGTTTAACGAAGACGATTTAGTTACTGAGACACAAAGTGAAGAGAGGAACTAGAAGAGAGATTGAGAAATTCAAGGGGACAAAACCCTTCTTAAGAACAAATTTAATTTGTCAATTCATTTATCGATGACAAAATCTGACAACCCATATCCTTCAATTAACCCAATACCATGATTAATGGGACAAATTTATTAATACGATGAATGGATGTTTCTAAAGAATATACATAACGATTTACGAGTTCGTGCTCATCGCCGACTGCGGAGAAGAACGCGCTCGTTTTCAGAACAACAGGCAATGCAGTCCCAGACAATGCATAAGCCAAAGGATTTTGGACTTTCTGAATTTATTAACTTTTTTTTTTAAATTTATTGGTTATTATAAGTTTGACCCACGATTTTGAGTGATGGCCATAATATAAAAATATGTGACCCTCTTTTCTTTTTGTTATTCTCAAGACAGAATCTATGCTTTGGTCTACGTCAAGTTTTGGCTCGTATAGAGAGGAGTGATGTTCTTTTTTTATACTTCTTCTGCTCATTTTAACCAGAACCGAAAATGTTTTAATAAATGGACTTGGATTTATGTATTCCTTTCGCTTGACATGCATATCTTGCTTTAGAGAGTAAATCAAGCCCATTCTTTTCATAAAAAGAACATTACCTCACATTAAATTTTTTTAAGAGTTGACAACGTTTTTTGCTGGCTAATTTTTTTGTGATTGGGTAGTCTCTTTTCATCCAAGGATGAGGGCACGTGAAAGTCGGTATGGATCAAAGGGTCTCGATCCTTTCTAAGGTCTAATCCACTAATAATGTCCCATTCTCGGTCCCTAAAGTCAGTTCTTATTAAGAAAATTCAATGAGAAAAGTTTCTATTTTTGATAAACTGATTGCCCCTATAAGAAGAAAAGGCAGACTTGACTTGAGATGTGTTATCTTTCTTTGTCTGGTTTGTTTTTCAAAAATCAAAAGAAACTGTAATGTGACCACTTTTTTTTAGTCGGTATCGTGTAACCACTTGACCATGAGGTTTTTATCTTTGAATGAAGTGTGTTTCATTGTTGACGCCTGGAATATCTCAAAGTATAGCAATGAACTAGAAAAAGAAATACTCGTAGAAGTATTCACAAAAATGAAATATTTTCATTGGATGAAAGAAGGAGATAGTATTGTTCGATTGAAGTGTTTGGACGACATGACAACATCCACCGGTGAGCGTGAGCATTTAATGCAAGTTTTGGATCTAATAACAGCAGTCTCAATTCTCAGACTCGCGGACAAGCATCATTGATATTTGAAAATGCACATTTTCTTAGGCTGACGCAAATTATATAATTCAAAAGAAAAAAACATCCTTGGTATCTGTGATTTTTCGAGTCTTCAACGCTTTTTGGTAAGTGAAAGCATTCAATGGATGGTAAAGTCGAGAAAGCTTTTCCCTCGAGGCGATTGAAACTTGTTGCACGACCATTGCCCCCTTCCATTCTCTCAACAACTCTATTTCTGTCCCTCGTGTCTAATAAATAGTTAGGGATGCGTAAACATGTTTTATATTCTAAATGCCAAAAATGCCAAAAACCATAATAAACCTATTCACATTGATACAAATACAGTTCATTTGACCAATTTAAATTGAAAATTGGTCATGTAGATTCTAACTGTCTTACTTGACATAATTGGAGCTATCATTGACTTTTTCAAATTTTGTAAATTTTTTATCATTAAAAACTTTAAATTGGTATACTTGTGAGAAATTTACTCGCCATTAGTTTATGTTAAATTTACTATCAAATTGTTAAGTTGAATGACACACATACCGGTTTGAAGTTTTATAATTTGTTTGTCACATGTGTATCAATTTATGATTTTTTGAGATATTAATTTAATTTCATGGAAAAATGAGAGTAAATTTACTATGGATATACTAGTTTAATTATTTTATTGTAAATTTATCACGAGTATACTAGTATGGGTTTTTGTGGTATAAAATCTATTTCAGAAAATTTGTCATAAATATACTAGTTTGAGATTTTTAAAGTGCTTTGGGTTTAGCTTCCTAAGGGGTTTTCGACCAAATGTTGACCTTGAGAAAGTTGGAAGCCCAATATTAGTATGGACTTGCATTAAGCTTTTAGTATTTGGTCAAATGCTGAAACTAATTTTTTTTTTTTTTTTTAACCCTTTTGTGTAACTGTTCATCTTCTTGTGTGACAACTGGTGAAGCCAAATTTGGTCAACAAAGGGTTGAGGAGGCTAGATATGGTTGGCAAAGGGCCAACCAATGCTCGATGAAGGATCGACAAGGGATGGTTGCCCGACCCAAGCACCTTAGCCAGAGGTCGTACGACCTTGAGTGACTATTGCCTAGGTCTCGTGACCTCCATGACATTGCCTAAGGTCACAAGATCTAGGAGGTCACAACACAGGCAGCAATCACTTGAGTTGCATGCCGCCTAAGTGGCGTGACTCTCACCGAGGGTTGCTCGAGGTCCTCAACGTTGCCTAAGGTTAGGGACCTTAGTTGATGGTTACTGGCATTAGATCTGGCTCAATGACAACCATAGCCCTTCATCGGGCTTTAGCAAATGATTTAGGTTTTCTAATAAAAAAAATATAAAAATTATAGTCAAAGCCCATTAAAAATTTCTTTTGTCAAACACTCCTTGAAACCAAAAAATCATTTACAAAGAGTTTTTACTAAACAAATTTACATTCTCTCAAAGGGTTTTAGCTTCAGCATTTGAATTACACCCAAATTCCATTTAGAAAGATGAACCAAATGGACCCTTAGTTGTACTAACCCAATTTTTAAATACTTTTTTTCCAATATTTTATTATTTTATTATTTTTATTCTCTTTTCCTTTATTTTCTTTCTCGTTCTTTCTTTTCTCTTTTATCCTTTTGAGTTAATAATATGCAAATCCCCAAGCCAATATGCCATGACACAATTATTCTTTATTAATTTTTGCTAAATTTATTATTAAATTGCTAAGTTGGATGACACGTGAAATTGACGGATATATTAATTTGGGGTTTCGCTCTCCATTTATCACTTATGTATTAATTCAATTTCACGAAGACTAATGAATGGTAAATTCATTACAAATATACTAGTTTATGATTTTTTGCAGTGAGTAAATTTGCTATAGGTGTACTGATTTTGATTTTTTTGTGATAAAAAAATTAGTTTGAGGAAAATTGTCATGAGCATACCAATTTAAGGTTTTTGGTGGTATTAATCTTTTCTTTTTTCCTTATCACCCTCAGCAATCACCACCGGTGAAGGACGCAACTCCCGGGGAGGGCCAAGGTTGGGACGGCCTTGTCGGCCTTTGGCATTGCCCCCTTGCCGGCTGACTATCACCTAGGAGCAGGACGCGAGGAGGTGGAGGTTGAAGCACAGTGTTTGGGCGTCACAGTTGTCTCCAGGTCTGGATCTGGGTTCGTCGTTCTGGGTAGAGAAGATCTTTGACTGAAGAGTGAGGGAAAAGTCCATTTCCAAACAACGCAGGGGATGTCACCTGTTCTCCTGTTGTGCATAGTTCCATATTGGTACAGCAATGCGTCTTTAGAAGTTTGGGCGCACATCTTAAGTCCAGTACATCTCATTGTTCCACTCATAGTTGCTTCTTCAGGCACGTAGGTTTTCTCTTGAATTTCGCGCGCATCCTTGCCCAAACCATCTCTCTCTCTCTCTCTCTCTCTCTCTCTTTCTCAGTTTGTGTGTTCGTGAGATGCAGAGATGGAGATGGTGTCTCCGCCTAAGAAAACGAAACAGCCGGGCGCCTTAAGAGTCCTAAATGGAAACTTGGTAGGAAACAAACAATGACGATCTTGCTTTTGATTTGGGCTCGCCCATATGGCAAAGGCTGGGGAGTCCCCTCGCCAGATCTGGAGAGGGCCCACTTCACCTAGGCCTTGCACAAGGCTGGCAGGTGGGCCTTTGCCTATGGCCGTCGAGAGTATCTTCACCCTCGTCCTTGTGGCTGCCGACCTCTGCCAGCTGGCGGTATAATAAAATAAGAAAAAAGAGAAAGGAATGAAAAAATTAATAAAAATTTTGAGAAAAAAGTGTTACAAAATTAAAACATATTCACGTCAGTATCGATTGTACCACGTAATATGATTGGGTCTACGTTAGTAATTTCCAACCTAAATTGATCGGATGGATTGAATTAGTATTACTGTGAAAATGTTATAATTAAATTGCTCCCATTGAAAGGTTTAGAGTTGATTTGATACTAATACAATAGATTTATGATTTTATTTTTTGGTGCATTTCCCTATTCAATCCAATAAAGAGACTTTTCGACTATTGAAATAGTGATTGCAAAAGTACAAACATGTAATATTTTCCATATTTTGTTACTCAGAAGATGTAGCTGAGAATTCTAGTAGTTATCAAGTGATGTGATGAATAGTTTCATGCTACAATTGGGTTCTCATAGAGTTGTAACTATCTTAACTCTTGATGGGCACGATGTCGTCATTAGAAAAATGATCATCTTTAAGTACGCTCAATAAGAAAATATCTAATTTTTAGAACATTGATTCTATATATCAAGAGAAAAGCTAATTCATTTGAATTCTCATGTGATATGTCTATATGTCATGAATATAGGTAAAATGTGAAGATAAATAGTAACCAATCAAAAATTACATAAATAAATTATTTCAAAGAGAAACAACGTATTTTCCTGTGTGGTGTGTATATACTTTATTTCTAAAGACAATGACTTGTCGGATACCTACCTCACATATGTCATGGTGTTTGGTTCATGGATAGAATAGTTTATTCTCATGCGTTGTGTCTATAAATATCTGAACAATTGGCAAATCTACTCCATGGTGAGTGCAACATAAGATTCCACTATAGATTAAGCATTACCATAAATATGACAACTATACTTGAGTTAGTCAATTTTTTTAGTGTTTCCCAACCCTTAATTACACTAAAAATATATATACAATGTTTAGACCTCATAGTTTCTCTGAAAAAAATCTCCCATCTTACAAGGGAATGTACAAATCTTACAATAAGATTTATTAATTTTAAAGGACTTACATTAAGGGATGAGTACCAGTTCAAGGTAGACTCGGGAATTGTATCTAAGTGGTTATCGTCTTGTTCCAGATGCCAAATTTTTTAAACCAACTATTATTGGTCCGGGGGGCAAAATTGGACCACTGAAGAACTGGGCTGAGATAACCATAATTCTCTCTATTTATTCTTGCATGTTGAACTTTTTATCTTTTATGTCATTTTACGAGTTCATATTTTTATGGATTGTTGCTTTTGATAGATGAGATTTCTTTTTTGTTGCTTTAACTTTTGTTTAGCTTGGCTAAGGGATGAGCTGGACACTTCCCAATGGTTTTATATTCTGTTTGTTTTGTACCGGTATTTTACATCTCAATGTTTTGTTGAACTAATTTTTTGTGCAACCGCTATTTATCTAATTTTAAATAGGTTTTACTTCTCACCGTTTGGTAGGCTGGCTATAAAAGTTTGTCCTTTCAAGCAATTGAAAAAACTGAAACCAAAAAAAAAAAAAAAAAAAAAAAAAAAAACATCACGGACATTGCCCATAAAAATAAATAAATAATTTTGTTTATTATACATAAAAATGTTTAGACATAAATAATAATTGATGATAATATTTTTCATTGACTATATATTTTAAATATTCATTTTTAGGAAAATATTTTTATATTAGTTATATTTCACAAAACAAACTGAGCCTAAAAATAGAAAAAAAGAACAAACATATCGTGCAAAGTCCATAAGGCAGAATGGTCCATGCATATCGAGAAACTTGACCTGCGCAACAACTATTTTTGCAGGATTGCGTTCAAGAGAGGAGGATTAGGTAGAGTTATGCTGCTATGGTCTCAGCCTTGCCGCTTCATAAGAAATGATACTCCAATAATCAAACTTTCTTTACGAAATCTTAAATATAATCATATGAAGCAAACGAGAATAGAAAAGGAAAGAAGGAAAGTTATATTACTTGGAAAATTTCTTGAAATTACGAAATAAAATGATGCTTTGTCTTATGAAATTGTCAGATAATCGTCCTTGATTGTCCACAAGCTCTAGGTTCCCGCGGGATTAAATCAACACGTAAAAATGTGACGTCCCCTATGTATGACGTGTAAATATGGTATGAAGCATATCCACGGTCAAATACATCGTTGTTGAGGCAATTCGCTATCCATTGATTAAAAAATCGCTATCGACATGTGACTTATGTTGCTTGTATGACTATATATAACAACCCGATTGTGCATATGCAAATCATATTCACGTCGGACTAAGTCCCATAACGTGATTCGTGTTTACACCTTTTAGAACGGTAAATCTAGGTGCTCGCGAAGATCAAGGCTTCAGCGTGGTCGAATGTAATTGGAGTCCCGCCAAAGGCCACTCTAATTATATTATCATTAGGGGTATCTTGTCCCCATTATAGGTAGGCAAATGCTGTTGTGATTCTCTTCCCTAATTTAATTGACATGGAATCAAGATTCAGTCTAATAAGACATGCGGACACAGACAATAACCAGTGACGCGTGTAGAAATGAACACTGGTTTCACAAACATGTTAGCCTTCTAAGTCTTTTTCTTTTGGGGTCAAATCTAGCCTTATAAGTTAAGCATAATGAAATGAGCAAAGATAATAATAATTATTATAATTTAATTCCATTGACTAAAGATAAATCATTGAGATGAAAATCTATACATACACATGGACAATTTAAACATGTGAAAAATCACTCAAATTTATACTAAATTGTTCTTGTATGAAACAAAGTTAGATTAAAGAAATTGGAAAGTTCAATCAAAGGAACATAGTGGTTAACTTTGGTGCATAGTCTCTTAGAGCCAAGCAGAAAAACAAATATTTAAATCTCATGTGATGCACAGACACTCTACTAATCTCATATTGAACCCCATCAAGATGTTAATGGCCAAATAAGTGCAAAAGCGTTGTGAAAGAACAAGCAAATGAACAATAACGCACCAGAAAAAAGAAAAAAATCGAATACCTGATTCATATGGTCCACTTGGTGTGACCTACTCCATACATACAAAAAATGTAAGATTTTACTATAGATCAAACAACACAATGGACATTACGATCACATTTGAGTCGTTGAAATACTCTTAGCATTTCCCAATTTGAAATTATACCAAAAAGCTTACACAGTATTTACCCTTCACAATTTCTCTCAAGACAATCTCTAAAAGAATACAAAAAGTTGGCTTGTGGCAAAATGTTTCCTCTAGTTGGCTGCAAAGTTAACAAAACATGAAGAATTTTCGAAATCTACAACTTTAAAGATTTAGTCATTCTTAATAGATTAGCAACTTTAAACCTTAGTCGTATTGTCCTTGACGACATGACCATGCGTTCGCATAATGTCGACCGTACTTCTACACAGTTATGCAAATTGGGTTTTGATCAAAGGGCTGAATGTCAAAACATATTGTCAAACACAAACAATGATCAATTTATTCCTGATTAATCCTTTTTTTTGTCAAAGCGGTCAATCCCTTAAATCAATATTTATTTTGGCTAGGTGAAGTTGCCTTGCTTTTGCTATGTAGTTTTGTTTAGCCTAAGGCATGTGAAGCGCGTGCCGATATTTGTTAGTTTCTGCCGTGTTCACAACTTGATTGCTGCGTGTGGTCGATGACGAGACCGACCGAGTACGAGGTAGCCGTCCAGATTTGACGGTTACTCTGAAGCCCCAAAAACACTCACATTCGTACTCGCCTAGATAAATCGAAGCATTGTGCTCAACAGCACCCACACGCACTCCATCACAAAACTCGCACGATTCGTAATCTCACCAATCTTCTCGACGTTTGCTCACTCGTCATGGAGTACAAAAGAGAAGAAGTCCAGTTCCAACCTTGCCAAGCGAATTCGCGGCAAGCTGTGGACTCGATGCATCAAAGAAGATCCGCCAATTATAAGCCCAACATTTGGAAATACGATTTCCTCCAGTTGCTTAACAACAATTTCGACCTTGTAAGATTATTATTTTTACCTTCCGTGTTGATGAGTTTGAGCTAATTTGGTCCTTAATTATCAACATGTTTCTTATAATTCAAGTGATCTATTCCTCACTAGGGCGAACCGACATTGACATGCAATGTGAAAGTCTTTGCACATGAGGCACATAGTGATGTTTTTGAAATCAAGCATGTTAGTATGTTGTTCCAAATTCATTTGTAACATCACATCCAGGATACTAATACATGCCATTAACTTTTAAATATAGCTAGAAATGTTCTAGTGTTGGGCAATGTTACATTACATATCAGCCATCACATCTACACTTGATTTATAGCTATCGTATAAATATATATATGCAAGTACTCAACTTATCAGAACAATTAGCTTGCTCCCTAGTTGAGTCCTCTAGCAATTGAAATGAAGCCGATCACTTCATAAAGACTTGTTTTATAACACAGTCAATTACGATGATAAACAAATCAGTCATGATATCAGAAACATAGCAAGTCCACATTCCTTAAGCAGTTTACTGCTTAAAATATGATCAAGTCGGTTAATTTTGAATGAGTCTAGGTAAAAACCTACATGCAAGAAATTAACACTTCACAACAAATCTTACCATACATTCGCAAAAGGAAAATATGACAAAATCCCAACATATTGCCATAGCAGTATAGATTGAATTATTTGAAGCCTTGTGGAGGTAGATTTCGATATAATGTATTCATCTTGATTCTGCAGCAAGAAGGAAATGGAGAACGGATGGAACGACTCATGGAGGATGAAAAGGCAATGTTAGCAGAAGCAGTCGATTCACTTACCAAGTTAGAGTTGATTGACTGGATGAGAAAAATGGGGTTGTCCAACCTTTTTGACAAGGAGATGAAGGAAGCTCTTGAGACAGTTGCCTCCATCAACAATGGCATTTTCGCAAAGGAAGATCATGTCTATGCTAGCGCACTTCGCTTTAAACTCCTTCGACAGCAAGGTCATGTCGTTTCACAAGGTATGTTCTAAATGCGGACCTCTATGAATGAATTCTTCTGAGATGTTACTATCGAAATCACAACGTTAATTCAATGAACAATGCTGGAGATAATAAAGATTATTTTACAAAAGTTGGTTTGTGCCCTACTAGTCATTTAATATCCCCATGCTTGCTTTTATCAATTAAAGGAAACGTTACATCATAAATTATTCAAAATCATAGGCCATTCCTACATCTAAGTGGACTCGATATCACCCGAACGCTAAAGATCCTATTGAGGAAATCAATTGCTCCAATTTATGTATTAAGGAAACCAGACGCAAATTTCCAATCTGTTCTTATTGTGATGACAAGCCTCGCCTAAAATCTCTGATTCATCAAACTATTTTCTGAGATATCATTAAAAAGTCAACATACATCGACTTCAATATCTAATGGAAAAGTCGCTTAATCGACATAACGGGATTTTCAATACGTCTAATGCAGCAGCCGTGAAATCGACACCCATTTGGACTTAGTTCTACTGAGCAAAACTTTTCATTTCTAGAGGGAGGATTATCAAAAGAAAAGTAATTGTGGACTAGACGGTTGAGAAAGCCCGGTCCACGGAGAGGTACTATGAAATTAAACGCATACAATCTACCCAACGTCCATATGTCATCATTCACTGTTTAAAAATATTATCTTCTGAGTCCTTAGTCCTCAAACGTTCTTATATGTAGTAATATATTGGGTATAGTTAGTAGTATTAGTAATTATTGTCAGTTCTGTCCAGTCATTATCTTCCACTTTCAATTCTGTAATCAGATGAATTGAGAAGCTTCAAAGAAGAGAGCGACACATTCAACAGAAGCAATTGCGAAGATATTGAAGCTATGATGCAGCTTCTTGAGGCTTCACATCTGGCTCTGGAAGGCGAAGACATTTTGGATGAAGGGAAAGCCTTTTCAGCAGAGATTCTCCGCGAGAGAGTCTCCAGTTTGGACGGTCCGCTCCTCAAAGGCGCCGTCCATGCTTTGGAGCTTCCGATGCACTGGAGGGTCCAGTGGTTTGACATCAAATGGCAAATCGACTTGTACGAGCAACAGGAGGACAAGCAAAGTAATCTGCTGGAGCTTGCCAAGCTCAATTTCAACACGGTCCAAGCCACACACCAGAGAGATCTCATAGAGATATCCAGGTAATTTTTTAGCAGAAACAGAAGATATAGAAAATGCAAAGACTTATTCAACCGAGATCCTTCTTTTGAAGGAAGGCAAGCTCCTACCTTCGATTCGTGTCAAGATTTAAACATGAAAAACTCACTCATGATATATTGGCTAAATTCAGCCTAGGAATGCGCCAGTTTTGATGTTATGTATACCAGACGTGATGTGAGTTTAATATATTTTGGTTTTGATTAGTTGCTTTGGTAATTTCAGGTGGTGGAGGGATCTGGGACTTATCGAACGTGTGGACTTCACAAGGGATCGTCCGGTCGAGAGTTTCTTGTACGCCCTCGGACTCTCTCAGGAGCCACGGTTCAGCTCACTCCGAAAATCTCTCACAAAAGTCGTCATCTTTATACTAGTGATTGACGACGTCTACGACCTTTATGGTTCGTTAGAGGAATTAGAATGCTTCACCAGCGCCGTTACCAGGTTGGCCCCGTTGCCTCCCGATCCCTTCCTCTCGTCTTTGTCCGTTCATTTTCGCTAACTAGAAAGTCCAATTCTTCTAGATGGGACTCGGAATCGATTCAACAGCTTCCCGAGTGCATGAAGGTCTGTTTCCGAGCACTTCAGGACGTTACATACGAAATCGCTCATGAAATTGGCAAAGAGGAAGATTGGCATCGAGTGCTACCACATCTCACGAAAGCCGTAAGCAAAAGCTTGTGGATAACTGCATATGCTTGCAATGGTCATCCTAATTAATTTTGTGCCCTTACATAATTAATCATCTTTGATCGAATCATTTGCTTTCCTTACTTTATTTCAGTGGGCAGACTTTTGCAAAGCACTACTTACTGAAGCAAAGTGGGACCTTTTGGGCTACACACCCTCTTTGGGGGAGTACTTGAGCAATGCTTGGACATCCTCTTCAGGACCCCTGCTCTTGTCCCATGCTTATTTCTTTGTAGGACATATGAAATTGGAGGATGCAGCAGAGTCGGTGGAGAGAAACAAGGATCTGATATACAATGCGTCCATGATAATCCGACTCTGCAACGACCTAAGAACGTCTAAGGTAACCATCAAAATCCTGCGAAAAAGCTACGTACGCATTGGATTTGGCATGTACAGATTCTTGGCTGCGAAAAAATCTTATACTAATGACGTTTGTCGACAGTGAATTGAGGAGATTGAATCTCATTAACACATTAAATCGATTTATCTTTCGAGTAGGCTGAAATAGAAAGAGGAGATGCTCCATCATCGGTGGTGTGTTACATGCGAGAAGCAAAAGTATCAGAAGACGTCGCTCGGAAGCATATCAAGGGATTGATAGACCAAGCATGGAAAAGCATGAATGCTCATTGCTTCATCAATGCTGAGACACCATTTCTCCGACCCTACATCGATGTCACCGTGAATGCTGCTCGCGCTGCGCACATGATCTACCAGTCCGGAGATGGGTTTGGCGTCCAGGACGGCAAGATTGGGCAGCAAATGCTATCTGCTGTGATCGAGCCTCTTGCTCTTGATTAAGATATTACCGCAAAGTCTGATAGTATTATTCTTATTATCTAAGCGTCTTTGATAAAATGAAGACTTAAGTCTTGGTGGGCCGACAAGTTGGACTAAATATTGCGATTTCCTTTTACATAATATGTTGGGCCCCACAAACCTCTCATTTCTTGATGTGAATAAAACCTCTTTAAATGTTCGGAAGTCAACCTCTGCAGATTCGTATCGGCACAAAGACGCAGCTCCTCTAACATCTTCATTCTCTTTATGAAAGTTCCTAGCTTTCTTATGGAAAGAGAACATGCTCATGGAAATTGTAAAGGAGTTGATGCTTCCGAAAAGCGCCGATTGTCACCCGTTTGTTCCTTGTGGATGATCTCTATCCGCTTTGTAAGGCGGATCGTGAAAATCGTCGGACTGTTAGCTAAGTGCTCGCTCTTTTCTCTGATTCATCGGGTCGAAGAGGGAACAGGAAAAAGTCAAAGATATTTCTCTCCAGTAATGTCACTGAGGAGGATAGAAGCAATTTGGACCCAATAGTGGATATAAGCATTGTAAATGATCTGGGCAAGCATTTAGGTTTCACCTCTGAATGGAGATGGCAGAGGGACCTCTAAATTTGCTAGTCAGTGAAAAGTTGGGGAAAAGCTTGCTGGTTGCTGGGCTCCTATGTTGTCCATGGTTGGAAAAAATATTCTCATCAGGTCCACTAACGAGGCGATCGTGTGCAGATTGGGAATCTTCCCTCCAGCATCTTCGATCGGCTATATAAAATATAAGATGATGAGCTAATACCACCATTTTTTTTTAATTATACTTACGGTGATAGTAATGTCCCAAACTTTTCTTTGTATCAGGGGCGCTTCCAACCTATTTCAATGATGACACCAATATCGAAAGTTCTCTTTTGTGACAAAAGTCCCTAAACATGTACCAGTGTAATAAGAACAACCCCCATCACTAGATGGCAGCTAAAAATCCGAAGTGGTGACTTGCATGCACAATAGCCGGCCAATGGAGTGGATGTGGATTTGACGCTGCTTTCATCTATGCCAAAGGACATTGTTTCATGGATTATGTCACTTCAAGGACTCTAAAAGGAGCCAAAGAGACAATTTATTATAGAGGAGGTCATCTTTTGAAGAAAAACACCTAGTTTTACCGGTTGTAAACCTTGAGTGTCAAGTGGATTTTAATACATATAAATCACATATAAACCTACAAATTGACAAATTATGTCGCCTTGGAGTAGACTAAAATCACGTCAGCCCTATTTCCTTGCCATTGTCCATGCAAGACGCCGCGTCAGATTTTTTATAGCCATCGTTGATGGCAATATGACAGAAGGTATTTTTGGGTTACTAAGTACGGGTTATTAGTGACAACGAAGTTTTTTTTTTTTTTGTGGTATTGGCGTTACCGTGAACATAATTTAGGAGTTGTTAGGGTAGACGAAGATTTTTTTTTACGGTGGATTTAAAAGAAAAAACAACTTTGATTTCTGTGAATTTTCAAGTCTTCGACACTTGTTGGAAGGTGAAAGCATTCGATGGATGTAATCAAGAAAGCTTTCTCTCGTGGCAATTTAGAACTTGTGCCATGACCATTGCCCCCTAAGATACTCTCAAAAAAGTCAATTTCCGTCCGTAATATCTACTAAATAAGTATAGATATGTAAACAAGTGATTCGAGATACATGTTGCTTACACGTTGATTGCCGAGAGAGGTGGGGAGTTCGATTTCTCACATTTTCAAGGCACCTGAAGATGAAAATGTTTAGTTTCAAGTGTGGAATTTGACTCCCCCAATTTACAAAGAAACAGAGTAAAAGTCTGAAAGCGAGTTAAGAGTTCGATTATGATAAATTAAAAAAAAAAATTAAAAAGTAAATATGGGTAAACAAGTTATTCAAGATACATATTATTTATATGCTAATTCAATAATCAAAATATTTGATTTTTTAAACACGGACCGCAAAGGACAAGAAAAAAGGTCCTTGCCTTGAGGAATGTAATATTTGCCATTTTGTCTAACTTAAAAATGTAGTTGAGAATTCTAGTAGTTATTTGTAAGTGATGAGACAAACAGTATCATGCAATGATTGGGATCTCCTAGTTTTATAACTATCTTAACTCTTCATGGGCTCTGATGTTGTCATCAGAAAAATGATCATCATTGCATTTGCTCAATACGGAAATATTCACTTTGTAGAACATTTGATGACATTCCTGATGGTGAACCATCCTTGGGAAAATTAATGGATTACTAAGCTCAGAGACTTAACATATACTCTTCCAAATCCTACCAATCACAGCTTGGTACTCAATATTAATTTGGTTGATTAAAAATGCAAATAAATTTATTTAATACTCACCATTAATCAGTTATTGATTGGTTAATTAGACACCTAAGTAAAGTGTATGAGAGGAATTTACTTCAGTGTACCCGAGATTTAATGAATTTAGGTAAATGTATCATATAGGTACGAGTTAAGGGTTTTTTGTACCAAAGAATAAAGTTCAGAGTGAATATGTTACGGTAGACATAATTTAAGGCTTTTTGTGGCTTTTGCCCCCTAATTTGAAAGTGCTTATTAAGAGTTATGTACGCTTGTCGACACCTAAATTTCACCTAAATTAATTAATTTAAAGTAGCATTAAATGTTAGGAATTAGTCATAAAAGAAATTTTAAAAAATTAATTAATTATTAAAAAAAAAGACGAAATCGATCAGGTTGGGTCGAATCCAGCCTTGGCCCAACCCGCCCCTTTCCTTTTCTCTTCCCCTTGCGCTGGGCCTTGCCTAGCCCTTTTTCTCCTTCAGCCCAGCTCACAAACGAGCTAGTCGTCTCCCCCAGCCGATCTTCACTACAAGACTAGCAAAGAAAAACAGAAACAAAGCAGCGACAGAGGGAGCAGGGGGATCGGTGGCAGGTGATTGGCGTGATTCGCGGGTCGAGGGGACAATCCGGCCGGCAAGCTGGAAGCTGCAAAGGCCATGCGCACTTGCTGGCCAAACATAAAACCAGAGGAGAGGATAGAGAACCGAAAAGGGGGGGGGGGAGACGGAATCGAGACGCTAGAGAAAAACACAAAAAAAAAAAAAGAGAGGGAAACACCGAGAGGAGGAGAGGAGTAAGAGAGACCCCGGAGCCGTTGATCGCTACCATCAGTCACCACCGGAATTGCCGACCGCCTCCGACTTTGCCGAAGTCCAAGAGGCAGAACAGAGAGCGAGGAGAGAGAGGGAGGAAAGCAAATAGAGAGTGAAAGAGGGAAGAAACAGGAGGAGGTAGGAGAATCGGTTGCCATCACCGCCATTGACACGATTATAGGTCACCACTGCTACAGCCGACACGTTCCCGAGCTGCCATTCCCGTCGGACTCAGGCTGGTATTTTATTGAACACCTGGTGTGCATTTTTGAATTCAAGCTCGTCGGAGCTCGTCCCGTCCATTTCGGGCGAGCTCCAACCTCCATAGGTTCCCCCGTTGGTCCCCATTTATTTTTGGTTGTTTGCTAGTCACCGCCACCGTCGCCTCGAGTCCCGTTTAGGTCAAAATCCCTCCCGGTTTGCCCTTGCCCTCTACTTGTTCGCCATAATGCTCGAGCGGGCTCTCCCTCCGCGAAGCTCCTCCGTGCAAGACCCTAAGGCCCCGGGTTGCCGGAGGGATGCCGTCACGGCCAAGGAGGCTACGCCGTTCCCCACCCCCCCGGTTTGGTCACCGCGATGCCGTCGTCGGCGTGCGTCTCGTCGACACCCCGGTCACGACGGGCAATCATGACCATGGCGATGCCAGCCAAGTGGGCCAGACCACAAATCTAGCCCACTCGACTCCCATTTTCGCTTGGGCCTAGCGCTCGGGCCCAAGTTGGGTCGATCGGATCCGATCGAACCGGACCCGATCGAGCCGGACACAGTCGACCCGACCCGACCCGACTTGACTCGGTCTAGTCCAATTTTTTCTTATTTTATTATTTAAAAAAATTCGAAAATAAAAATAGTTTTAAAAAAAACTAATTTTTTTAAAATTAAAAAATTTAAAAATTTTTTAAAAAATTAAAAATTAGAAATTTCAAAAACCCAAAAATGATGGGGTTTGGATAGGAATTACTATGCTTTCCCTTTTTAGTGTAATTACGTCTTTATTTGCTTGTATGTTGATTATATCGTGTGTTTAATTCGCGTATGTTATTATGTTTAATTACAAGTGTCTAGTTTTAGGGCAATTAGGATCTTAGTAGCTATAATTGTCATGTTAATGATTGCGCATCCGCATGATCATCTCACATGTCAGTGGATAGGTATAAAATCAATCCGAACTGCCTGACAAAAAATATTTTCTTCTAAAATGAACGAGATTAGGTACTGAAAGGGCACTAATTAGTCAATTAGTGTAATTAAGTCCCCGATCCTAGATTCCCTGGTTGCGTAGGAAGTGAGGTACACTCCCATGTCTCACTTGGTTCCTAGCCGACCCCAATAGACTAGTGGCAACTCCTTTTGTGCAAAAATTCCTAAAGAATATCCCAATGTCATGCGGGGTATAGGCTTGGGAGAACCCGCGCCTAATCATGGGCCTTAAGCATGTCCTTTAGGCAATACCCCTAAACCTATTCCCTCCCCCCGAGGGGTAGGTCGCGATAGCTTGGCGACTCTGCTGGGGAATTGGTTTTAAACCTTAGAGGACTTAAGCCAAAATTAATCTTGTTCAAAAATATTTTTGTTTGGCAGCGAAGATATCACGTGCATCCATAACATGTCGAATGTTGAATGCTTATGGGAGTTATAAGGGGTGGTGATTTCTAACCTTTGTTTTGTAGGGGGTGTAAGAGTGAATGATTTATTTATGTTTGAAGTGCTGATTGTTTTTAAATTGTCATGCATGAGTCCTTTGCATTGCACTACACTATAGCACATACTACTTGCCGCCGGACCTGGACCGCATAGGATCACTTAGGATGGTGTTGAGATGGATATCACTCTGACTACAAGCATGTAGTACGAGTCGCCCATCTCATCCTCAAAACTTCTTTCTTGATATCAGAGGTCCCCACCCTAGTCTGCGAGCATGTGACACGGGTCGATCTTTTGACGAAGCTGGAGTCATGGGTAACACGACCTAGCCGTGAGCTTGCTGGTTCAGTCCTGTGATCCCATGGCTCTATTTTGGGCCGTCTAGAGTAGAAATCGAACCACTATCCATGTGCATGTCTATGGCATTGACATCGTTGCTCAACGAGTAGGGTAAGTTTTTGTTTGAATTCTTTTTTTTGCAATTTACTTATTCGTTTTCCTTTTGGTCGGATCAAGACAAATTAGGTTGATCATACGATGGGGATACCCGACCTTTGCATCATCTCCATCTCGAAAGCCGAGCTTCACATGTGGTGTGATAAATTGGATCCAAATGGCTATGTTTGGGTATGATCATATGTTGGACGTTTACTTCCCCTATTAGAGATAGAAATTCATTCTGGTGTAGTACAAGCGTTAGCGCATGTTTGGTGCCCCAAAACTTGCACATTCATACTTGGTGATCATGAACTCACTCAAACCCTGGAAGAATACAGTGTTGCCATGAGAAAGCCCTTGGTGTCGGAGTTAATTGGCTCACCTGTAGGGATTGAGCATGCATCGACCTTATCTAATTTCCTTAGAGTTAAGGAGGATGACGTGAGGAAAGTTTTGAAAGCTAATCGCAAGACTTGCCCGTTTTCATTCCTAAATGAGCTTTTTCAAAATGCCATATATTTTCAAAAGAATAGGATCTTCTTGTTAACTTTCTTTAGGTTTGTGTTATTCCAACATTATAGGAACACTATTAACCCTTCCGTGGCATGGGTAGTTCGTGAGGTATGTATGGCAAAGAGTTTTATTAATGCCGTCCTAACCGAAACTTTTCTTTCCCTTACTCATTTAAAAGAAAACAAAAATAAAACTTTCCATGCTCCTCCTGAACTCTTGCAAATTTGGTTCTTCTCTCACATTAAAGGGTTTGATAGCTTAATGACCATGAACGACATCTCTGACTCTAGCCACCCTATCTTGAAGTTCAAAGATAGGAAGATTTTTCCCCGATTATCATTATTCCGAGTGGTTAGTTTTCATGACCAACCCTAGACTCGAAGATTTCCAATAGCACGCCAAATGGCTCCGAGTTCGAGAAGCGTGGTTCGTGTGTGGGCTTACTGGACCTATTCCTTTGTTAGGAATTACTGGAGTCATTGAGTATTATCCGATTTGAGTTACCCGTCAGTTCCAAGAGGTTCAAAACTTCCACCGACAATTCAAGAAAACCCGCTCAAGATAGACTTCCTTGATGGATGCCAAGATCACGAAGACTCTGTCGTGTTAGTCAAGTTGATGTGGGATATGTGCCACCCCGGAAGCTAATATGGCCCAAAGAGGAGTTGGAAGGGTAAGAGAAGACATACTATGCCTTGATGGAATACATCCTTAGGCATAAAATCCCAAAGAGCCTACGCCCGAAAATTCCCGACGTTCCATTAAAGACCACCCATCGAGCTGAGATCAAGCGCCTCAAAAAGAAGCTCGAAGAAGCCGAGGAGCGTGTCTCGAAGTTGACCCAAGTTAGTGGGGTTGTCACAAGTGAGAGCTGTTCTCGTTAGTTAGATTGAGTCAAGTGCAATATGTAATGGGCCCATGCCCACATATGTTACAATGTTAAAGAATTTGTCTGGAGTCACATTATTGGGAGATAAGAGTCATGATTAGCTTCGTTGTTTAGGGGTTCTCCCTCATGTCTTCTCCTGCATTATGTAGCAACCTTGCTTTCAATAAAACGAATAAATTGGGGTAATTAGATCTTTGTCATGGACCGACCGCCTAATCATTACTACATGCTTATATATGCTTATCTATCCTTGTTCAAGTACTAACCAATCGATTGTCTTTTACCGATCGCCGACACGGCCAAGTGGAGATCCCCAATTCGCACACGCGTGAAAGTCAGAATGGAGTATGAGGACACCAACGTACGCATGGCCAAGATGGAGGATCAGCTGGCCCAACTCACCACAATGATGCTTGAAATAAGCCAGAAGCTTAAAGAGCCCCCTACTATAGCTGTCATGGGAACATCCACTCCGGTGTGGACAGAAGGCACGCACATTGGTAATCCCCCCGGGAAAGAAACTGCCGGGAGGCTCTTTCTGTCATGCCAATCATTGTCAATTTGGATCCTCCTTCAAAGGAAAACCCAACATCACGCCTTAGCGACGAGAGTGAAAAACGCTTGGTAAAGATGGAGGAGCGACTGTGCGCCTTGTAAGGTTACGAGCTTAAAGGAGCAGATAGGCTATCTCCATACACCAAGACGAACTTCCCTGAGAACTTCCAAGAGCCTGAGTTCACAAGAAAATATGACGGAATGGGATATCCCAAGACCCACCCTAGATATTACATGAAAAAAATAGCTCGCTACGCTGACAACGTGCCATTTCTCATACACACATTTCAAGATAGCTTGGAAGGCATTGCCCTGACGTGGTTCATTGCATTGGACATTGAAAAATTCACTAGTTTAGAAGATTTAACCAATGAGTTCTTGCAACAATACTGGTTTAATACCGAGCTTGCCCCCACGAGGGAGGAGTTGACCTGTATTGAGAAGAAGAGGAACGATTTATTTAAGGCCTTCGCGTAAAGGTGGAGGACTATGGCCTCACAAGTGAAGCCGGCCTTAAACGAGAGGAAGATGAAACAACTGTTCCTCAAGACATTGCTCCCTGTGTACTTCCAAGGGTTAGTGTTCTCGAGTTGCCAGACATTTTCGCAACTACTTGAGATAGGTGAATGAGTCAAATGGGCAATGGTTGAGGGAAAGATTTCAACTGGAGGCACGAAAAAAATTCCTGGCAAGAAAAGATAAGGAGGCCACAATTAAAGTAGCGGTTGTGCAGGAGCTACTTTTCCCTCAACCGCCCTCAACACCCGCGCATAAGCCTATTGCGATCCAAGGTAGCTCGTCACGAGCACATGGTAATGGCAAGAGGCCCTTTTGAAAGGATTTATCTCCACTACCACGCCCGCTGTCAAAGCTGTTGCCCATGCTTCTCGAAAAAATGATGGTCACGAAGGAAGTACCTAGAGACAATCCCCCGAGGTTCGCCGGGTTCGATATGTACAAGACCTGCGAATACCACATGGGAGAAAGGGGGCATGATGTAGATGATTGCAACGTGCTGAGATATAAAATTCAATAGCTTCTAGACAAAAAGATCTTGACTTTTAGGGAGGCTCAACTTAACGTGCAACAGAACCCTCTACCAAATCATGCAGAGGGAGTGAACTCAGTTTCCAAGGAGACGCGGGCGAGTCAACAGCCTCTAATGGTGGATGCTTCCAGGTTGTATGAATCCTTAGTGTTGGCGGGATACTATGGAGGTCAAGAGGATGTGACTCCAGAAGAGAAGCTGAACCACGTCCGTAGGATGGTAGCCATGGGGGTAATCTGACATGGAGAAGAAGAAGAGGGGTTCATATCCATGATAATGCCATCATCATTCCGCTCATCTTTCTGCAAATTTGCTTGTATATCTCGGGCAAAGAAGGTTATGCTTGGAATTTCAAAGACCCCAGCTTTGTACGAAGAAGGGGTGATAGCTATGATAACCCTAATGGTGATTGAACTACCTGATGAGGAGCCTACCGATGATATCGAGATGGAAATCGATGAACCCATGGTGATCGACCTTATGGTCGAGGAGATGTCAGCAATCGAAGTCATGGGAGGGAACTCAACGCCAGTCACGATAGAATTGCCACCCCGGGAGAAAGATGGAGTGATAGTGTTGGAGAATCCTCCCAAGTTCAATCCCAAAGCTATACATTGGAACTATGGAACAACTGAAGTAGACGTCATCACGCGATCAGGCCTTTGTTACACTCTTGATAAAGGAGTAGAAAAGAAGGTCATGACCAAGGAGAAGGCAAAGCAATTCTTGGCTGTAGTAAAGTCCAGTGAGTTCAATATGGTGGATCAACTGCGGAAGCTGCCGGCTCAAATCTCCCTCCTAGAATTATTCAAATCTTCTAAGAAACATGAGGACATTTTGCCGAAAGTCCTTAATGAGGTGCACGTGCCAGAATCAATAAATGAAGTCCAATTGGAAGAGTTTGTTGGGGCCATTCTACTGAAAGACCAAATCTCCTTTACTGATGAAGATCTCCCCCCTGATGGCCCTAATCATACCAAAGTGCTACACATCTCGGTGAAGCATGAGAGCACTCTTGTTTGCAGAGTGTTGATCAATAATGGTTCATCGCTCAATATATGCCCGTTGGCTACGCTCCACCGTCTTGGCATTGATCTTGGAAGAATTCGTACTAGCAAGTCAACTATGCGAGCTTTTGACGGGATGAAGAAGGAGGTGATAGGGGAAATTGAACTTGAGCTGCTGATTGGCCCCGTACTTTTCCAAGTCTCGTTCCAAGCGTTAGATTTACCAAGCGCTTTTAATTTTCTGTTATGGAGGCCATGGATCAACACAGCAAGTTCTATTGCCTCTAGCCTCCATAAGAAGGTACAATTTGTGGTGGACAACAAGCTTATCATGGTCCATGGAGAGTCTGACTTCAAGATCTACCACAAGACGGCCATCTTTTATGTGGAGCTCGAATGTACCGAGAAATCCAACTTTCAAACATTAGAGCTGGTGTTCATGATTCATGTGCCTACGAGTGGTGTGTGTTAAAATACGGCCTTATCTTTCTTCACTCAATAAAATAGACACATGTTTTATTAAGGACATGTGGAAGCACATCAAACTAGCCCTATGATGGTCGCTGAGGCCTAGGCCTCCATATGCTCCCTTATTTGACTGTTTTGCAAAAACGAGGAAATCCGAGGATATGAGGATGAGTTCTTGAAATTTTTACAAAAAATACTTCAAAAACTTTTTGAAAACAACATGCATTGTCTTTGTTGTTAACATTACTCTAACTCATCTCATCGCATCTCAGGCATTACATTATGCATAATCATGATAAGGACGCGTGTGACTCAGATGTGCATGAAGAAAGTCCCTCAGGTTCCAATGACACTAATGATGACGATCAAAAGGGGATCGAGTGCGAATGGAATCGACACGAAGAATCGAAGCCGTTGAATGAAGAGCAAATAGTCATAATAACTTTGGGTGATGCAAAGAATGTCAAAAGTAAAAATCGGGGCATGTCTCTCAGAGTTAGAAGCGGAAAAGATAACTAATCTTCTAAAAGAGTATCAAGATGTGTTTGCCTGGACATATGCCAACATGCCAAGATTGGATCCTGAAATTGTGGAACATGCTTTACCAACGAATCCCAATGTGCCACCCAAGAAGCAAAGACTCAGAAGAACTAAACCAGAGTTGTCCAAGAAGATTGAAGAATAAGTGATGAAACTACTAAAAGTAGACTTTATCGAAGTGACTCGTTACCCTGGTTGGGTAGCAAATATCGTGCCTATAATGAAAAAAGATGGGCTAATCAGGGTGTGTGTTGACTATCGTGACCTAAATCGAGCTAGTCCCAAGGATGACTTTCCGCTCCCGCATATCGATGTCTTGGTTGACAATATGGCGAGATTCGAGTTATTCTCCTTCATGGACGGTTTTTTCATATATAACCAAATCCGTATGAAGGAGGAAGATAGGAGCAAAACATCATTCATAACTCCTTGGGGAACTTTTTGCTACAAAGTGATGCCTTTTGGTTTAAAGAATGCTGGGGCAACATATCAGAGGGCCATGGTCACGTTATTCGATGACATGATGCACAAGAAAATCGAAGTATACGTCGACAACATGATTGCGAAATCAAGACATGGTGAAGATCATGTTAAAGTCTTGCGAAGGTTGTTCGAACGTCTTTGGAAGTTCAAATTGTGCCTCAATCCCGCAAAATGCGTTTTTGGAGCGAAATCTAGGAAGCTATTAGGATTCATGGTTAGTAGTAGGGGCATAGAGATTAATCCATTGAAGGTTAAAGCCATTTGCGATTTACGACCCCCGACTATCACTAAAGAAGTCCGTAGCTTGATGGGACGACTTAATTATGTGGCGAGGTTCATTTGTCAGTTGTCTAAAACGGCGAAGCCATTCTTCAAGCTCCTGAAAAAGAATGCAAAGATTAAGTGGAATGCCGGGTGCTAGGGTGCATTTGAGAAGATAAAACAATATCTCACTCATGCACCAGTCTTAGTGCCCCCACTCCCTAAAATTCCCCTGATTTTGTACTTAACCATACATAATGAGTCACTGGGAGCTATGTTAGCCCAGAAAAGACCAAATGACAGGAGAGAATGCGCAATATACTACTTGAGCAAGAAGTTCATTGTTTCTGAGATGAACTATACGGAAATTGAGAGAACTTGTGTGGCCTTAATTTGGGTCTTGCACAGACTGCGACAATACACACTTCATCACCAAATCTTGTTGGTGATCAAAAATGATCCCATCAAGTATCTCCTAGAGAAGTCAGCATTGGTTGGCCAAGTGGCAAATCTTAATTTTTGAGTTTGATGTTTAAAGCTTGGGACAAAAGTTTATTAAAGGTCGAGCCATAGCAGACATGTTGGCAGAAAATTCGGAGAGGTCCAAAGCATTTGATGAGGATAGTGATGCGGAAGAGCGTATTTTACTTATATCAAGCAACAAATAGACAATGTACTTTAATGGTGTGATTAACTTAGCCGGGTCGGGTACTGGGGCAGTTCTTATCTCCCCAGATGGACAACATTATCCTATCGCTACTAAATTGACGTTCTCTTGCACGAATAACATCATTGAATACGAAGCATGCATTCTCGGCCTCCGAGCCACCGTTGATATGAAAATTCGGAAGCTGCAAGTTTATGGTGATTCAACCCTTATCATCTTAGAGACTGAAGGCAAATGACGAACACAAGATTCTAAATTGATTCTATATCATGAGTTCTTGGGGGAGTTGACGGAAAAATTCCAAGAAATATCATTCGAATACTTACCAAGGTCTCAAAATCAGTTTGCTGATGCCCTAGCTATCTTGTCTTCGATGTTGCAAGTAGCTAGAGGCTTGGACATTGAACTGTTGAGAATTGAAATCCTTAGGCACTCGGCTTATTGCATGACAATTGAAGAGGAATCGGACAGACAACCTTGGTATCACGACATCTTGAAGTATTTGCAGAAGGGTGAATTCCCCAAAGAAAGTGAAGCAACAGACATAAAGTATTTGATAAAGCTAGCATCAAAATTCTTCACCAGTGGAGATGTCATCTACAAAAGGTCCTTCAACTCAACATTACTAAGGTGTGTTGATGCTAAAGAAGTTGATCGTTTGATGAAAGAGATACATGAAGGGGAGTGCGGCCTCTATATGAATGGACACTTCTTGATGAGAAAGATCATGCGACTTGGTTACTATTGGTTGACCATAGAGTCTGAATGCATTCAGCACGTACGACGGTGTCACTAGTGCCAGATTTATGGAAATAGGATAAATGCCCCTCCAATTGAACTTCACCAGATGTCTCAACCCTGGCCCTTTTCAATGTGGGGAATTAACGTGATCAAGCCCATTAACCCCAAAGCTTCAAATGGGCATTGATTTATCTTGGTGGCGATAGACTATTTTACCAAGTGGATCGAGGTTAACTCGTATGTTAATGTTATTGCCAAGAATGTGGCAAAGTTCATTCGTCGCGACATTGTCGCTCGTTACGGGGTGCCGGAGGTGATCATTACCAACAACGGCACTAATTTGAACAACAAAGTCGTGGATGGTTTGTTTAGTGAGTTTTGAATTAAGCATTTGAACTCGTCACTATACCGTACTCAGATGAATGGAGCAGTGGAGGCGGCAAACAATAACATAAAGAAAATCTTATCAAAGACTACTGAAAATTATCGTGATTGGCACAATAGGCTCCCTTACGCATTAATGGCATACCGAATTTCTATCCGCACCTTCACAGGGGCAACTCCTTTCTCACTCGTGTACAGGATGGAGGCAGTCTTGCTTGTTGAAGTTGAAGTCCCTTCTCTCAGGGTCCTTTCCCAATCTACGCTTGATGAGATTGAGTGGATGGAACAGAGGCATGAGCAATTAAACATGATCGATGAGAAGAGATTGCAAGCTATGTGTCATGGTTAATGCTATCAGAGACGAGTCGCAAAAGCCTTCAATTGAAAGGTGCGTCCCAGACACTTCGAAGTCAACGACTTGGTGTTAAGGAAGGTGCTTCCGATCATACTAGATCCTCGTGGCAAATTCACCCCGAACTATGAAGGGCTGTATGTCATTAAGAAGATTCTTCCTAGTGGTGCCATGATTTTAGTTGAAATGGATGGCAGTGAATTGCCTAGACTTGTAAACACTGATGCAGTCAAGAAGTATTTTCCATGGATGAAATCAAGGCCGAGGAGTCACTTCACACACAATTCAAGTCGCATAGCATCATGCATAGCATTGTAGATATCATGCATATGTTGCATACACGCATATCTATTTGTGTTTCAGGCACCCTACCATCTGACGAGGAAATGGTAGGGGAAAGAATTGACTCAAGAATCCATCAAGTCTTCGCACAAACGGTTGAGTGTCTCTTTTGAGAGGTAAGTTGAGACGATAACAAAGGGCAAAACAAAACAAAACAAAACAAAACAAAACAAAAAGAATAAGGACAAAAACAAAAAATGCATGACATGATTCGCATGACCTATTCTTTGGTGTCACTACGCACGCTTCACGTTTGCGACCCTCAAGAAAAATGGCTCGTAAAAATGACTTTATTCGGGCAAAAGAGTGAAACGTTAACCATGTCAAACGAGAAGTACTTAGGATGAAGAAAGGCAAGCGCATTTCCAGACAAATCGTTCAAACACTTTTGAGAGTTGAGTGAAAAGTGACATTTTCTCAGGACGAATGATTCATTCGCATTGAGCGCAAAGATTGAAATGATAAAGGAATTTTCTTCATCAATCCTAAGCATTGCACTAGTCTTTTGCTACCCCTTCGGCCCCAAAAAAAAAAAAAAGATGACCCTTCAAAGTACCCCTGTCAAGGACGACCCTACAATGAGGCAGCATAGGAGGGTTCGGTTGAGATGTAGAGCGAAAGATTGATAAAGATTCTATTACTTTCACTTGCATCAATTTTCTGGTGATAGCTTCAAAGGAATTATCATTAGATCTTGACTTATCCCAAAGTGAAGAAGAGCATTTCATTCTCTACCCAAACACTAATATCCATTGCTTTAACCGACTTGGGCTTGATTATTCATTTCTGAACCCCGAGTGGTGATCATCTCCCTTCACTGGGGCAAGGCATAAGAATTGACCAAATGTAATTAACAGACACAAGAAAATGTGAAAAGTATCTCAAAAGTCTTAAGAGCTACAAAAGTTCAAAGAGCAAAAAGTTCGACAAATTATGGGGCATGAAAAAGCAGTGTGCCTAGTAAAAGTAAAGCCAATGACCGTTAAGAAAAAAAAAGCCCAAAAACTACATCTTATGTGGAAGAAAAAATTATTGAAGTTCAAGAGCCTACGCACAAAAACAAATCATCGCAGGTGCAAAGGAAATTAGAGAAGAGCGAAGCTCCCATGCATAAATGATTAGTCAATGGACTTTCAAGATGCGCTGTGTTTCAAAAGCCAAATGATTTCGAAAGATCGAGCAACCTGCTCACGATGCTATGATGATCACTGACTCTTAAAAACCCCCTTGAAAATTTTAAGCCTTTCAAGCCTTTCCCGAGCCAACATTACAACCCTCTTCCGAAGTCTCTTCTGATTGGGATGGTTCGAGTGAAAATGAGAATGCCACAAAGAAGCTATTGCTTGAAGAAGTGGAAGTAACCCTATCTTGTCTTATCTTCCAAGTTTTCAACTTGTAAACCCGACGAAAATATCGACAAATGTTCTTCTATTGGCCTCAAAGCAGTAATCCCTTTGTGTAAGCCCGTGACAAAACCTATATTGCGGTCCTTTCAAAAGACCTTTTTAATCGATCAGATTGTGCTCATAGCGAATGTTTCTGAAAGCCTTTAATATGGCTTATGTGAGATACCCTCAGCAATCAATTATCTCCCATATGAATGGATGGGATCAAGTAGCTATTTTATTGAGAGTGTGTGAGAAACTCTTTCTCACTAAGAAGCTTTAGTTTGGCATGCTTAATGAGCATTTTTCACGAATAAAAATCGTTTTGATAAGAACTTGTCTCCCAGAGGATTTGATGATTAATGGTACATCCCTAAACAAGATGATAGTTTTGCGCCACATAATGCTAATTGACATCGCATGTTTTTTTTTTTTTTAAAGCAGTCATACTTAGCTTGATTAGCTTATTCAATTAATGCTGCAATATCATTAATACGTCTCTTGACGGCATCTCTAATGACATTTGCTCAAGTTGAGTTTAACAGGATTCCCTAGTGAAGCCATGTAATTTTCAAGGGATTAGCGGATACTTCCTAAAGACAACAAATGTTCATGGTCAACCTTAAACCATGTCATCTACAAAGGTTCATGTGTTTTTCTCAAACCATGTATTTTCAGCCCGGTCGAAACCCATTGTTACACGGTGAGACTTTAGTCCTTCTCCTCCTTGTTATGACCCGATGGGCTTTCCGTAACCCAGAGTTCTTCTCCCTCTTCTTATGACCCGTTGGGCTTTCCGTAGCCGGGAGTCCTTCTTCTCCTTCTTATGACTCGATGGGCTTTCCGTAGCCCGGAGTTTTTCTCCCTCTTCTTATGACCCGATAGGCTTTTCGTAACCTGGAGTCCTTATCCTCCTTTTTATGACCCAGTGGGCTTTCGGTAGCCTAGAGTCCTTCTCCCTCTTGCTATGACCCGGTGGGCTTTCCGTAGCCCGGAGTCCTTTTACCCCTTCTTATGACCCGGTGGGCTTCCTGTAACTCGGAGTCCTTCTCCCTCTTCTTATGACTCGGTGAACTTTTCGTAACTCGAAGTCCTTCTCCTCTTTCTTATGACCCGGTGGGTTTTCCGTAACCCAGAGTCCTTCTCCCTCTTCCTATGACATAGTAGGCTTTCCATAGCCCGGAGTCCTTTTACCCCTTCTTATGACCCGGTGGGCTTTCCGTAACCCGGAGTCCTTCTCCCTCTTCCCATGACTCAGTGGGCTTTTCGTAGCCTGGAGTCCTTTTACTCCCTTATGACCCGGTGGGCTTTCCGTAACCCGGAGTCCTTCTCCCTCTTCTTATAACCCGGTGGGCTTTCCATAGCCCGGAATCCTTTTACCCTTTCTTATGACCCGATGGGCTTTCCGTAACCCGGAGTCATTTTCCCTCTTCCTATGATCCGGTGGGCTTTCTGTAGCTCGGAGTCCTTTTACCCCTTCTTATGACATGGTGGGCTTTCCATAGCCTGGAGTCATTATCCCTCTTCCTATGACCCGGTGGGCTTTTTGTAACCCAGAGTCCTTTTACCCCTTCTTATGACCCGGTGGGTTTTCCGTAGCCTGGAGTCCTTCTCCTCCTTCCTATGACTTGGTGGGCTTTCCGTAACCTGAAGTCTTTTTACCCCTTCTTATGACTCGGTGGGCTTTTCATAGCCGGAGTCCCTCTCCCTCATCTTATAACCCGATGGGCTTTCCGTAGCCCAAAGTCCCTCTCATTCTTCTTATGACCCAATGGGCTTCTATAGCCCGGAGTCTTTCTTCCTCTTATTGACAAGACGCGCATTCATAGTTATGAGTCATTTCCATCAACCTATTACGTGCATATGCACCTAAGGTCTTTCTATCGCTAAAATAATTTGGGTGTCTTCTGTCTTTGATCGCAACCTTTTTAAGGCTACATTAAAAAATGGGTAGATATTGTCACCTAAATTTCATCTAAATTAATTAATTTAAAGTAGCATTAAATGTTAGAAATTAGTCACAAAACGACGAAATCGATTGGGTCGGGCCGAATCCAACCTTGGCCCGACTTGCCCCTTTCCTTTTCTCTTCCCCTTGCGCTGGGCCCGGCCCAGCACATTTTCTCCTTCAGCCCAGCTTGTGAACAAGCTGGTCGTCTCTCCCAGCCGGTCTTCACTGCAAGACCTGCAAAGAAAAACCAAAATAGAGCAGCGACATAGGGAGCAGGGGGATCAGTGGCAGGCAAGCGGCGTGATCCGCGGATCAGGGGGGGTAGTCCAACCGGCAAGCTGACAACTGCAAAGGCCATGCGCGTTTGCTGGCCAAGCATAAAACCAGAGGAGAGGATAGAGAACCAAAAGGGGGGGGAGGGGGACGGAATCGAGACGCCAGAGAAAACACAAAAAGGAAGGGAAACACCGAGGGAGGAGAGGAGTAAGAGAGACCCCGGAGCCGTCGATCGCTACCATCGGTCACCACCGGAATAGCCAACTGCCTCCGACTCTACCAAAGTCCAGGAGGTAGAACAGAAAGCGAGGAGAGAGAGGGAGGAAAGCAAACAGAGAGTGAAAGAGAAGAAACAGGAGGTTGGAGAATCGGTCGTCGTCACTGCCGCTGACACGATTCCAGGTCACCACCACCGCAGCCGACACGTTCCCGAGGTGCCATTCCCGCTGGACTCAAGTTGGTATTCCATCAAACACCTGGTGTGCATTTTCGAATTCAAGCTTGCCAAAGCTCGTCCCGTTCATTTCGGGTGAGCTCCGGCCTTTGTAGGTTCCCCAGTTGGTCCCCGTTTATTTCTAGTTGTTTATTAGTCACTGCGACCGTCGCCTCGAGTCCTATTTAGGTCGGAATCCCTGCCAGTTCGCCCTTGCCCTCCACCTATTCGTCATAATACCCAAGTGGGCTCTCCCTCCGCGAAGCTCCTCCATGCGGGACCCTAAGGCCCCAAGTTGCTAGAGGGACGCCGTCGCGGCCAAGGAGGCCATGCCGTTCCCCCCCCCCCTCGTCTGGTCATCACGGCGCCGTTGTCGGCGTGTCTCGTTGGCACCCCTGGTCGTGACTGGGCAATCGTGACCAAGGGGATGCCAATTGAGTGGGCTAGACCACAAATCTAGCCCACTCGACTCCCATTTTCGCTTGGGCCCAATGCTTAGACCCAAGTTGGGTCGAGGTTAGGGCCGACTAGGGACGGTTAGGCCTAACCTAGTCGAGTCGGGCCCGGTCGAGCTGGACTCAGTTGACCCGAATCCGATCGAACCAGACCTGGTCAAGCCGAACCTAATCAGACCCGACCTGACCCAACCTGGTCCGATCCCAAAAAAATATTATTTTATTATTAAAAAAACAATTTCGAAAATAAAAAAATTAAAAAATTAAAAGTTTTAAAAAAACTAATTTTAAAAAAAATTAAAAAAATTAAAAAATTAAAAAATTAGAAATTTTGAAAACCAAAAATGATGGGGTTTGGATAGGAATTACTATGCTTTCCCTTTTTAGTGTAATTACGTCTTTATTTGCTTGTATGTTGATTATATCGTGTGTTTAATTCGCGTATGTTATTATGTTTAATTACACGTGTCTAGTTTTAGGGCAATTAGGATCTTGGTAGCTATAATTGTCACGTTAATGATTGTGCACCCGCATGATCACCTCATATATTAGTGGATAGGTATAAAATCAATCCGAACTGCCTAACAAAAAATATTTTCTTCTAAAATGAACAAGTTTATGTACCGAAAGGGCACTAATTAGTCAATTAGTGTAATTAAATCCCCGATTCTAGATTCTCTAGTTACGTAGGAAGTGAGGTACACCCCCATGTCTCACTTGGTTCCTAGCCGACTCCAATAGGCTAGTGGTGACTCCTTTTGTGCAAAAATTCCTAAAGAATATCCCAATGTCATGCGGGGTATGGGCTTGGGAGAGCTCGCGCCTAATCATGGGCCTTAGGTCTGTCATTTAGGTAATACCCCTAAACCTATTCCCTCCCCCCGAGGAGTAGGTCGCGACAACGCTATTGAGAAAATATGGCTTCAAATTGGATAAAACAATGAAGACGGATATTCAGAGTACTCAAGTCGGACTTTGAGGTGTGATATCACTTTTTTTAAGAATTTATTTGCCCCCACAAAATTGCTAATGGTAATCGGCAAAAATCCTCCAAGATACAGCAAAGTCTCAAATGAGAATACTAGATAGTAATTCTAGTCTTTCTCCGGGGTCTATCTAGGAAACAATCGAAAAATTGGCTGCAGTTTTTCTGAAAAAATGTTTGAAAAAAATGATCACTCTATTTCTTCTGAAAATGACAAGTATATATATAAAACAGTCTTAAAACACATGCAACTCTTCGTAAAAAATTTCCAAAAAAAAAAAAAATGAATAAACACGTCCGTTTGAAAGTTGTTCGGATTAACAAATGCGTCCCTTCAAAAGAAGTCAAAAACTGAACAATCGCAAACCTTCGGGAAAAGTTGCAAAATAATTAAGTAATTTTTCCAAAGGTTGTCTTGAAAAGACACAAACAAAATTCGGAATAATAATATTTTTTCTTTTTTTCTTAAATAAATAAATTTTTGAATTTTCATTTTTATATTTTATTTTCGAAAATTCTCATAAACAAAAGGCAACCTTTGAATTGATTAAAATTAATAACATAACCAAAAAATAAAATAAAATAACAAAAGGGGTTAGTGTAGGCGTGCTAAGTGCTAAGTGCGCCAAATAATTGCACACCCGCACGCAGGTATGGTGGGGTCTAGCCCCACCCAATCATTCCTTCAACTACACAAAGGAAATCTTACAGTTATTAGTTGGCCCACTTTCTCTCAGTTTTCCTATATGCGACAAGGAAAAAGCACTTAGTTTTTTTTTTACAAACAAACCTCCAACAGTCCCCCCCCCACTTTGTTCGTAAAATAAAGACTTCAGAATTAATTTTTTTTTTTTTAAAACCATATAGCCAAAATTTTAGTAAGATTAATATACATACATAAAGGTCTCATTCGAGTTAAACCTTTACTTAGTGTAAGTATATCAAAGCTTTATCAAAGTGACAAGTAGATCGGCTTTAAACTTGTTGTCACACCCCGATCCTCGAGTACGTGCCCATCCTTCCTCCTTGGTCGGTTAAAGCGACGTCCTAGGTCGCATCGCCAACTCTTTCAATTTTTTAATACGCATGTGGAAACATATAAACAATCCCCAGACAACAAAATAGTGGGATAGAAAAGCAGGACTACAAACGCTGCTTGAAATATAAACCACACACTTTATACACATCAGATCACTTTAGATACAATACTACCCAATATTTACAAAGTCTAACAAAAGGCTTGATTCTCAAAATTAGTAGTTCTATACTCAACTACTTCGACTTGATTACTGAGCTCTTTGGGTCCATAGGATCTAGACGATACAGCGAATCCTCTAACATACCATAAGGGAGACTAGCTACATCCCCATCTAGAGCACGAGTAGCATCAATCACTTCCGCCGGTATACCAAAGTTTGAGAGAGGGCCTATTCTAAGACCATAAGGGGTGGTATGGAACCAGGCCCTAAATCTATTGGGCCTCTCCTAGTATGGAACTTCCAAAACCCAAACGGTAGTCATGACCATCTCATACGTCCAGTCACTCCTGGAGTCGGGGAAAACTATGACTTGCTCTATTATTCTTGTGGGACGACCGAGACGTCTAGGAGGAGTCACCATTTGAGAACCTGAAAATGTGGTCCCACAACAGGGTGAGACTATGTCTCAGCAAGTTCTACCCTACTAAGACTTGATTAGGAAACCAATACACCACATGGTTGCCTAAGCACAGCACGAGTCAGAAAACTTACCTTGACATCAGTTCAAACTTGCAATTCAAGGTTATATACAGATGCTTCATATATGTTCCATCAAAAAATCAATCAATTCACGACAATCGAATCAAATCATTGATCAATTGAGCTAGTCGATTACATGTCAGTTGGACTATTTCTAGGTCATTCATTCCACACCATATAACCTCTAATAGTGCACTCCGTCACAGAGCCATATTAATGCTCTCGGGCGTCGATTTCACCAAGGTGACGTATACACTAGACAATTGCGTGCGTTCTTTAGGGCACCGTTTTCGCCAGTGATGTCCTTAATCACCGAATCATGCATGCCTATAACGATGTATTTAATAGACAGTTATGTGCATTCTTTAAGGCACGGTTTTCGCCGGTGATATCCCAAATCACCGAACTACGTATGTCTATAATGATGTATGTACTAGACCATTATGTGCATTCTTTAAGGCACCATTTTCGCCAATGATATCTTTAATCATTGAACCACATAGGTCCATAACATCGTATTTGATCGATTGTAGCTAAGAGTATTTCCAATTTACTCTCACAATTCTCTCCGCTTTACAACTCATCAAAGCATTATAAATGTTGAATAACCAAACTTGGCCATCTACCAATCAATCATTTAATTGCACTCAATTTCAATCAATTTAGGATAAATTGATAAAATATCACAATTAATTCAATTCCATGCAACATAGAGCTCAAATAAATAAACGAACTGCATCCCGACAATCAGCGCAAAATTTCAGTCGTCGGCTATCCCTGCCTAATTTTCGAAAAATAAATAAATAAATAAATAATTTCGAAAATTAACAAATAAATACTAAAATAATCCATTTTAGGCCCGTAATGCCTAATTGAAGCCCAATAAGAGTCAGGAAAAATCCCGAGATGCATTCAATAAATAGTAGACTATATCTACCTACTAATTGCACAATCAAAATGTCTAATATGCATCGCAATTAATTAATAATTACTAATCTACTCTAATCTAACCACCTAATCCTACTTAATTAACATTAATCAACCCTTAAGCATAATTAGTCTACTAAGCAAGGATTAGTGAGATTACTCACCTGAATTAAAATCAGCTTGGGTCAAAACGACGAGCACGCATCAAAGCTCAATCCTCTCCAAAGCGGTTTCGGCAACCGAGGTCTAGATGGGCCCAAAAACGAATCACAAAACCTACAAACCCTAGCTACAACAATGAAGAAATAGGCTGTTGTGGAGCTGATTTGAACCTGGCTTGGGCTACACTCAGTGATCGCAAGTGATGCGGGCCATGGCTCGATCCGATTTAGAGCTCACGGATGGAGGCACGGTCTAGTCTAATGGGCTAACCAGGAAGAACACAAATGGGAGAGGGACGAGTTGAAGATGTCACCAGGCTTGGGTGGTGCTAAGCCGCTCGATGAGCCATTTGTGGCCACTAAAGTCAACACACAAGCAGGGGGCGTCACTGGATTGACTCGTGAAGATTAAAGGGCTGAAAGCATGAAGATTCGGTGGGGTTTCTGTGGGGTAGACGTGCGGAAGACGTAAATAAACAAGAGAGAAAAATGGGGCAGCAGGTTTTTTTTTTTTTTGTTGACAGAAACACACTTATATATTGATTATAGAGGAAGATTACATCCTGCAGCTAAAGCGTCCGCATACAATAAATCCAGCAGTTCCAGCGGAAGAGGTGTAAAATTTTGGGCCGGGTGAGCTAACGGGGCTTTGGCAGCCTAGTCAGCCACTAGGTTAGCTAAGCGGCGGCAGTGCCGCAAAGAGAGAAAGGAGAAATTCGATAGCCAAAATATGGTTTCGTCGATCACTAGCCTCTGCTCCCATGGCGGTTGGCGAATACCATTCACTATCTCAACATGCTAAAGGCAGTCAGTCTCAAGATCGATTGGAGTGTTTTGGAGTCCTCGATGATGAAGATGTTGGAGAGACAGATTCAGCGCATGGAGCTCCGATTCGAAAGGTGAGTGTGCTGGAAAACATCGGGAGAAAATGTCTGTAATGTTACCTTGATCATCTCTGCAAATACTGGCCATAGAACCTTCCAATTTGCCCTCTTGATAACTACCGTCGATATTACATTTCAGAATGCCCTTTGCCAGAGGTCGCCAAAGCTGATCGGGTTGAACAGCGTCGAGGCCAGAGCTTGAGCGACGGGGTGCTGCAACAGAAGACCGATATGCTGAGGTTTGAGCCATGGCCGATTCCACTACCATAGAAGGATTCGGACTCTGATTCCGAAAAATAAAATGATTTCTTTTCTTCCAGATCTGCCAAAAGATGGTTGTAACAACCTCTAGCCCTGGAGATGGACCAGGTAAGAGTACACATTCAGTTAACCACCGTGTAATACTGGAAACTGAGGTTGTAGAGGAAGATAAAGCGAGCTGTGAGTGTGACCAAATATTGTTTGTCCATGGACACTGGATAAGTAGATGTTCAATCGTTTCAGGAATAGATTGGCAGCATATCGGGCAGAAGGGGTCTGGGACAATCCGACGGTTGAAGAGATTAGCTCGGGTTGCAATAGCATTCTGGCAGACGGACTAGAGGAAAGTACGAATTTTGGGAATTATCTTCATCGACCAAATTTGCCGCCAGAGACTCTGATTAGTCCGGTAAGGAGTAGAAACTTGTAACTCTTGTGGCTGGCTGCTTGATTGTAAAATTGCATGATAGTTGCTTTTAACAATAAATGTACCAGTCGATGTAGCTAACCATATGAGTTTGTCTTCTGAAAATAGGGGTCTGATAGGTAATGATGTAATTTCTTGAGCCACATGTTCTTCAAAAAATTCACGAATTAGTGATATCTTCCAGGATTTGGTAGTCTGGTCAATGATTTATGCCACTTTAACTGGTTCCGTTCTAGCTGTAGGTCCATAGATGATTCCCATAGGTAACCAACGATCACCTTGAATTCGTATAGAAGCTCCATTCCCAACAGACCAGCGCAAATTTGGTAAAATAGTATCCCTTCCTTTTAGAATGCTTTGCCACCCCCAGGATGGCCTATTTCCTCGGACAGCCGATAAAAAATTTGAGGAGCGAAAATACAAAGCTTTAAACAGAGTTCCCCATAACGAGTCAGGATTAGTTAACATTCGCCAAGCCTGTTTTCCTAAAAGTGCCTTATTTAAAGATAGCAAATCACGAAATCCCATTCCCCCTTGTATCTTCCGATCTTTCAAGACATCCCATTTCTTCCAATACACACCTCCCTTATGCTGGCAGTGGGCAGAAAACGTGAAAGGGATGGACAACAACAAAACAGAAAGAAGCAGCGTTCGTCATCTTCGTGGGGACAGCGAACTGCACGGAAGCCGAAAGAGGCAGGGGTGTCGACCATGCTGGTGGACTAAAGAAGAGCAAAGAAAGCAAAAAAAAAATGATAAAAAGGTGACCAGCAAAAAGTAAAAAGGGATAAGAACAAGACCAGTCAAAAAGGGAAAATGAAAGCAATGTGGAGGATTAGAAAGTAATGTGGAGGATTAGAAAGTGCAGCTGGCCGCACGAATGGGTAGAGAAGAGAGAGAGAATGCCGACCTAGAGAGAAAAGAAAACGAGGAAAACATCGGTGAACAGAGGGGGTCTTCGTGCGAGGAAAGAGAGAGGGCGTGCACGGAAAGGGGGGTTTTCGCGTGTGTGGGGGAAAGAAGAACGTGGAGAGCGAGAAAAAGCTTGCGTGAGGTGGGGTGCAGGTCCAAAAGAATGGAAGAGGAAAACAAAACAAAGCTAAATTATATTTTTGTTCAACTTCCACACAACAATCTCAATTGGTCAAGATAAGCCAAATTCTATACCCACTTGTCCAATTTGAAGTTCCGCTGAAAGCCAAAATAAAACGGTCTTTCAATCTCATGAATTGCCTTTGAAACCTACTTTTATTTCATTTTTCTCGACATCCGCTTTTTTGAACAAATAAATTCGGTTAAGGTCCAATTTGAAATCAAAAAATGCCCAAACAACTTCCTTTCACTGATTCACTTACACTAGATACCAAAAGTCTCTTCAAATTGGCCAATCCGTATTTCCATTCATTTTCCAAATCGTCCGCAACGATTTTTCGTAAAAATCCCGAGCTCGCCGGAATTTTCTCAAAAGGTTTTGATCCTTTCGGTAAATCTACTAATACCCAAGTATTATTGGACATAATTGAGTCTATTTCATCATTCATAGCTTCTTTCCAAAAAGAAGCATCTCTAGAAGACATAGCATCATCGAAGCTTCTAGGATCATTTTCTAAATTTAATACTAAAGGGTATTTATTTATCGCGTTATTATCTCCATCTCCTTCAACAAGAAAAACATAACTAATAAAATCAGGACCTAAGTCTTTTATTTTCCTAGCTCTAGTACTTCTCCTTGGTTCAATTATGTATTTAGAATCATTCGTTTCTTTCTCTTGAGAATCACTTTGAGTTTCCATAGATCTTGAATTATTTTCAATAATTTCAGAACTTGTAAAACATTTATTCTCAAAGAATTCAACGCCTCTCGATTCTATAATGACATTGGACTCTAAATCAAGAAGTCTATAAGCTTTACTATTTTCAGCATACCCAACAAAAACACTTTTGATAGCTCTAGAACCAAGCTTTGTTCTCTTAGGATCTGGAGCTCAGTAGTATGCCAAACACCCCCCCACACTTTAAGATATGACAAATTTGGCTTTCTACCTTTTCATATTTCATAAGGGGTTATGTCATTTTTCTTGGAAGGTATCTTGTTATGAATATAGCATGAAGTAAGTAATGCTTCTCCTCAAATATTAATTGGTAGTTTTGAATTTGAAAGAATACAATTAACCATTTCTCCAAAAGATCGAATTTTCCTTTCAGCTTTTGTTGTGGAGTATATAGTGCTGAAACTTGATGAATATTACAATGTTCTTCACAGAATGAAGATAATTCATTTAAGAAATATTCTCCACCTCTATCTGATCGTAGAACTTTAATTTTCTTTTCTAATCGATTCTCTATTTCAGCCTTATATTTCTTAAACATGGTAAATGTTTCATCCTCAATCTCATGAGATAAACATATAAGAACCTACTGCAATCATCCACAAAGGTAATAAAATACATTTAAACTTCACGTGTGAGCATACCATTGAATTCATATATATCACTTTGAACCAGATCCAATAAATTCGAATTTCTTTTAACACTAGGAAATGATTTCTAAGTAAGTTTTGACCTAGCACATATTTCACATTTATCAAATTCGTCATTGAAATTTATCAAGTCTAATTTTCTCATATTCTTCAAATAATGAATATTTATAAGTGCCAACCTACTATGCTATAGAATTGAAGACTCGACAATATAAGCAGAACTAGAAATATTATTATTGATACTCAGTTGATACATGTCATCATTGGCATAACCCTTCCCAACAAACAGCTCATTTTTTGATAGGATAACCTTGTCGAATTCAAACAAAACCCGAAACCCCCTCTTACAAAGTAAATCAATAGAAACTAGGTTCTTCCTAATTTCAGGTATAAATAATACATTAAGAGGAGTTATCTTCTTTCCATAAGTGAAGTCTATCCCCACCGTGCCTTTTCCAGCAACCTTTGCAAGAGCATTATTCGCCATCAGAACCTCTTGAACATTTGAGTCAATAATCTCTTCAAATTGCTTGAATATGTAGTTGTCCTTGCACACATGGACTGTCGCTCCAGAATCTAACCACTAACCACATTGAACAGTGGTAGAATTGATTTCAGAAACCATAGCCATCGCATCATTGATTTCAGAAATTTTCATATTCGAAAACATGTTTGAAATCATAATTACATAATTTTCTTCAACCAAATTTGCATCTGCCTTCACCGTCAAAATGTTCTTGTCCTTTGAAATGCTCTTGCGGTGAATGCAATCCTTGGCGTAGTGTCCCTATTTGCCACAAACAAAACAGCAACCATTTTTCTTCTTTTGTGTTCTCTTAAATTTATGCCCACTTTTTACTTTGAAGTTCTGGCCGATTTTCCATTTTTTATCCACAGCATTCACCTTGGAATTATACAAAACAGAATTATCACGTAAACGTGACTCTTCCTCAATGTGAAGATGTTTCTATATTTGCTCCAAAGTAAAGTCCTCCGACTTGTGAATCAGCATTTTTTCCATAGTCTTTCTAACTTGGAGGCAATTTCACAATAATTGCTCCAACTTGAAAAGCTTTTGGAATATCAATCTTGAGGGCACGAATTTTATCCACAATCACTTGCAATTCATGGACTTGTTCTAGCAAGGTTTTAGTATCAATAAACTTTAAATCAAAATACTTTCCGATTAGATATTTGTTGGTACCTTGCTCCTCCGCTTTGTACTTGAATTCCAGTGCATTTCAAGTTTCTCTACCCGACTTCATTTAAGTGAATAAGTCATACAGATGATCGGAGAGTGTATTCAGAATGTGTCCTCGACAAAGTAATTCATCCTCTGCACATTTTTTCTTCTCCTTATTGACCCTCTCAATGGCTTCTACACTTGGCTGTCCTCCATCGGAAGTAGGCTTAGGAACTTCTACAGGCGCCAAGTTAGGATCCAATATGTAGGAAATCTTCAGAACAGTAAGTAAGAACATCATCTTGTCCCTCCAGCGAGCAAAGTTGTTCCCATCGAACCGGTCCGGTTTGACCATATTTTGATTCATAACTTTGATTGTCTCCGACTCCATTGTAGCAAAATAAATCCTTAAAATTGTTGGCAAAATATGGCATCGAATTGGGTAGAATAATGAAGACGGATATTTAGAGTACTCAAGTCGAATTTTGATGCGTAATATTACTTTCTTTAAGGATTTATTTACCCCACAAAGTTGCTAATGGTCACAGGCAAAAATCCTCTATGATATAACAAAGTCTCAAATGAGAATACTAGATAGCAATTCTAGTATTACTCTAGGGTCTCTCTAGGAAACAATCGAAAAATTGGCTACAGTTTTTTGGAAAGAAGGTTCGGAAAAATGATCACTCCGTTTCTTCCGAAAATGACAAGTATATATATAAAACAGTCTTAAAACACATGTAACTCTTCATAAAAAATTTCCAAAAAAAAATAAAATGAACAAACACGTCCTTTCGAAAATTGTTCGGATTAACAAATGCGTCCTTGTTGAAAATTGAACAATCGCAACCTTGTGCATATGCAAATGACGTTCACGCGGAACTAAGTCTCAATCAACAATGCATCTACTAATCGAAACATGACTCCTGTTCATGACTTTTAGAAAGGTCAATGTAGGTGCATGCGAAGATCGAGGATTCTGCGTGGTCGAATGTAATTGGAGTCCCGCTAAAGGCCACTCTAATTAAATTTAATTAAGACAAAATGAAGATTTAGTCTAATAAGATATGCCGACATAGACTAAACGTGTACACATAAACGCTGGTTTGACGATCATTTTAGCCTTCCATGTTAAGCAGAATAATGTATGACCAAGAACAAAAAGTTAAGCATAATGAAATGAGCGAAGATGATAATAATAATAATTTAATTCCATTAATAAAAGATAAATCACGGTGATGAAAATCCATATGTACGCGTGCACTATAGAAACATCTCGAATTTATACTAGCTTGTTCTTTTATGAAAAGGAAGTTCGATTAAAGAAATCGGATAGTTCAATCAAAGGGAAAATATTGACCAACTTTGCTGCATAATATCTTAAAGCAAGGCATAAAAAATAATGTTTAAATCTCACGTGATGCACGGACACCATACCGGTCTCATATTGAACCAATCAAGATGTTAATGACCAAACAAGTGCGAAAGCGTTGCGAAAGAACAAGTAACAATAATAAACTAGGAAACATAAAAAGTAAATCAGATACTTGATTTTTATGGTTCAATTGACGGGACCTACTCAACAAGTATACCAATACGAGATTTTAATATAAATCAAACAACACAATGTACATTACATTCATATTCAAGTCACTCAAACATTTTCAGCATTCCCGAGCTTCCAATCGTATAAAATAACTCACACAATATTTAGTGCTCATAATTTCTCACAAAACAATCTTCAAAGTAATACACAAAGTTGACTCATGACGGAAGGTTTCTTCTAGTTGGGTGCAAAGTTAAACAAACCTTACAACAAGAATTTTCGAAATCTGCAACTTCAAAGCTTTAGTTGCTCTTAACAGAACGGCAACCAAAAGCTTAGTCGCACTATTCTTGAGGACACCACCAGTGTTCGCACGATGTGGACCGTGCTTCCCTACTTTTCGATGTAGGATGGGTTTCATCAACAGGCTCAATGCCGAGACATATTGTCAGACACAAACAGTGATTAATTTATTCCTGGTTAATTTCCTTTATTCTTTGGCAAAACCCGGTCAATCCCATCAATCAGATGTTTTTTTTTTTTTTGGGGGGGGGGGGGTGTGGACGACGAAGTTGCCTTGGCATTTGCTGTCTAGTTTTGATTAGCTTTAGGTATGTGAAGCATGCGCCAAATGATTGGTAGTTTGTGTGGTGTTCTCAACGTGATCACTGCGTGTGGTCGGAGAGGAGACCTTCCGAGTACGAGGCTGCCGGCCAGAATTAACAGTTACTTTCACGCCCCAAAATCACTCACGCTCGTACTCGCCTTTATAAATCGAAGCATTGTGCTCAACAACTCAACTCGCTCCACCGGAAAACTTGCACGATTCGTGAGCTCACCAATCTTCTCAAAGTTCATTCACTCGCCATGGAGTACAAAAGAGAAGAAGTCCAGCTCCAACCTTGCCAAGCCGTGGACCAGACGCATCAAAGAAGATCCGCCAATTATAAGCCCAACATTTGGAAATATGATTTCCTCCGGTTGCTTAACAACGATTTCGACCATGTAAGATTATAATATTTACGTTTCATGCTAATGAGTTTGAGCTAATTTGGTCATTAATTATTGATATTTTTCTTATAATTCAAGTGATATGTTCCTTCCCAGAGGGAACCGACATTGGCATACAGTTGTGAAAGTATTTGCACACGAGGCATGCAATGATGTTTTTAAAGTTGAGCATGGTGGTATTTTGCTCCAAATTTATTTGTAACATCACATCCAGGATACTAATACGTGCCATTACCTATTAAATATAGCTAGGAACGTTCAATTGTTCGGCCATGTTATCATACACATCAGCCATCACATCTACACTTGATTTATATCTACCATATATTGTAAACAACCTACTCTATAGCTATATATATATATATAGATAAGCATGTACTCAGTCATTCGGAAAAATTAGCTTGCTCCGATGTTGAGTCCTCTAGTGATCCAAATGAAGTCAATCACTTTAGACAGACTCGTTTTACAACAAAGTCAATCACGAAGTAGCAGTTACTTCTTAAAATATGACCAATCCTTAATAGAAGAAATTAACACTTCACAACAAGTCTTACCATAAATTCGCAAAAGGAAAATATAATAAAAACCCAACATATTGCCATTGCTGTATAGATTGAATTGTTCGAGGCTTTGTTGAGGTAGATTTCGATATAATGGATTCATCTCAATCCGCAGAAAGAAGGAATTGAACAACGGATGGAACGACTCATGGAGGATGTAAAGCCAATGTTTCCAAAAGCAGTCGATTCGCTTGCCAAGTTAGAGTTGATCGACAGGATGAGAAAAATGGGGCTGTCCAACCTTTTTGACAATGAGATGAAGGAAGCTCTTGAAACAGTTGCATCCACCAAAAATGGCATTTTCGACATGGAAAATCATGTCTATGCTAGGGCACTTCGATTCAGACTCCTTCGACAGCATGGTTATGTGGTTTCACAAGGTAAGTTCTAAATGTGGACATGTGGTGAATTCATTCTTATGAGATGTTACTATCGAAAGCACAAGGTGAGCTCAATGATCAATGCCAGAGATACTAAAGAGATACTATAAAACATTTGGTTTCTGCCCTACTAGTCATTTAATATCCCTATGCTCGCTTTTAGACAATTAATGGAAACATTACATCAGAAATTAGTCTAAATCATAGGACGTCCATGCATTTAAGTGGAATCAATGTCACCCAGAAGCTCAAGATCCTATTGAGGAAGTCGATCGCTCCAATTTGTGTATCGACAAAACCTTACATGAATTTCCAATTTTTTGTTATTGTGATGACTAGCCTCATCTAGGACCTCTGATTCATCAAACTCTTTTTTGGGGTATCATTAAAAAATTGACACACATCGGCTTTGGCATCCAATGGAGAAGTCGCACAATCGACGTAATGGAACTTTCAGTACATCCTAATGCAGAAGACGTGCAGTCCACATGCCTATTTGGACTTAGTTTTACCGAGAAAACCTTCTCATTTCTAGAGAGGGGATAATGAAAAGAAAAGTAATTGTGGACTAGACGATTGAAAAAGTTCGGTCCACAGAGAGATACTATGAAATTAAATGCATACAATCTACCCAAATTCCATATGTCATCATTCACTGTTTAGAAATATTGTCTTCTGAGTCCTTAGTCCTCAAACTTTCTTATATTCAGTAATATATTGGGTATAGTTAGTAGTATTAGCAATTATTGTCAGTTCTGTCCAATCATTATCTTCCACTTTCAATTCTGTAATCAGATGAAATGAGAAGCTTCAAAGAAGAAAGCAAAACATTCAACAGAAGCAATTGCGAAGATGTTGAAGCTATGATGCAGCTTCTTGAGGCTTCACATCTGGCTGTGGAAGGTGAAAACATTTTGGACGAAGGGAAAGCCTTCTCAACTGGGATTCTTCGCGAGAGAGTCTCCAGTTTGGACGGTCGGCTCCTCAAATGCGCCGTTCATGCTTTGGAGCTTCCGATGCACCGGAGGCTCCAGTGGTTTGACGTCAAATGGCAAATCGACTTGTACGAGCAACAAGAGGACAAGCAAAGTAATCTGCTGGAGCTTGCCAAGCTCAATTTCAACACGGTCCAAGCCACACACCGGAGAGATCTTATAGAGATATCCAGGTAATTTTTTAGCATAAACAGAAGATATAGAAAATGCAGCGACTTATTCAACCGAGATCCTTCTTTTGAAGGAAGGCAAGCCCTTATCTTCGATTCGTGTCAAGATTTAACCATGAAAAACTCCTGATATATGGGCTAAATTAAGCCTCGGAATGTGCGAGTTTTGATGTTATGTATACCAGACGAGATGTGAGTTTAATATATTTTGGTTTTGATTAGTTGCTTTGGTAATTTCAGGTGGTGGAGGGATCTGGGACTTATCGAACATGTGGACTTCACAAGGGATCGTCCGGTCGAGAGTTTCTTGTGCGCCCTCGGACTCTCTCAGGAGCCACGGTTCAGCTCACTCCGAAAATCTCTCACAAAAGTCATCATCTTTATACTAGTGATTGACGATGTCTACGACCTTTATGGTTCGTTGGAGGAATTAGAATGCTTCACCAGCGTGGTTACCAGGTTGGCCCTGTCGCCTCCCGATCTCTTCCTCTCATCTTTGATCGTTCATTTTCGCTAACTGGAAAGTCCAATGCTTCTAGATGGGACTCGGAGCCGATTCAACAGCTTCCCGAGTGCATGAAGTTTTGTTTCCGAGCACTTCATGACCTTACATACGAAATCGCTCACGAAATTGGCAAGGAGGAAGATTGGCATCGAGTGCTACCACATCTCATGAAAGCTGTAAGCAAAAAGCTTGTGTATAACTGCATATGCTTGCATTGGTCATCCTAATTAATTTTGTGTCCTTACACAATTAATCATCTTTGATTGAATCATTTGTTTTCCTTATTTTATTTTAGTGGGCAGACTTTTGCAAAGCACTACTTACTGAAGCAAAGTGGGACCATTTGGGCTACACACCCTCTTTGGAAGAGTACTTGAGCAATGCTTGGACATCCTCTTCAGGACCCCTGCTCTTGTCCCATGCTTATTTCTTTGTGGGACATATGAAATTGGAGGATGCAGCAGAGTTGGTGGAGAGCAAGAAGGATCTGATATACAATGCGTCCATGATAATCCGACTCTGCAACGACCTAAGAACGTCCAAGGTAACCATCAAAATCCTGCAAAAAAGCTACGGACACAATGGATTTGACATGTACAGATTCTTAGCTTGCGAAAAAAATCTTATATTAACATGACGTTCATTGACATTGAACTGAGGAGATTGAATCTCGTTAACATATTAAATTGATTTATTTTTCGATTAGGCCGAAATAGAAAGAGGAGATGCTCCATCATCAATGGTGTGTTACATGCGAGAAGCAAATGTATCAGAAGACATTGCTCGGAAGCATATCAAGGGATTGATAGACCAAGCATGGAAAAACATTAATGCTCATTGCTTTGTCAATGCTGAGACACCATTTCTCCGACCCTACATCGATGTCACTGTGAACGCTGCTCGTGCTGCATACATGATCTACCAGTCCGGAGATGGGTTCGGCGTCCAGGACGGCACGATTGGGCAGCAAATGCTATCTGCTGTGATCGAGCCTCTTGCTCTTGATTAAGATATTACCGGAAAGTCTAATAGTATTATATCTTATTATGTCCTGTTGAATGAACACTCAATCAACCGTCAGTCTGTTACAAATATCCTAATCAGAAAGTTTGTTATCTAAGCGTCTTTGATCAAATGAAGAGTTAAATCCTGGTGGGCCGACCACTCTTGCGTAATAAGTTGGACTAAATATTGCGATTTCCTTTTACAGAATATGTTGGGCCCCACACACCTCTCATTTCTTGATGTGAATAAAACCTCGCTAAATGTTCGGAAGTCAACCTCTGCAGATTTGTATCGGCACAAAGACGCATCTCCTCTAACATCTTTATTTTCTTTATGAAAGTTCCTAGCTTTCTTATGGAAAGAGAACATGCTCATGGAAATTGGAAAGGAGTTGTCGCGACCTCTTTTTTTCTTGGCGCCCGCAATCGGGTACGGGCGCCTAAGGAGGCTAATGGCTCGGCTGAATTTATTAAGCCCGGACTCTCCCAAGTCCACCAATTCACGACTTTAATAGTTTAAGTTTTTAACCTATAAATCAATTTTTAAAATGGAGTCGCCACTAATCGATTTGGGGTGGGTTGATTAGAAACCCAACCGAAGTATCGGGAGAAATACTCACTCTGCGCAACCGAGAAATTAGGATCGGGGACTTGATTACACTAGTTAATCACTAATGCCCTTTCGGTACCTAATCTTGTTTAAACCCGAGGTTTTTGGATGTTCGAGGGATTTTCCATGCATTTTGGGAGGAAAAACATTTTTGAGTATTTTTCTCATTTTTTGGACATAATAGGGATTTTTTTTTTTTTGGTATTTTTGGTATTTTTGGGAAAATACAAGTCTTTTTGGCTTTTTCTGAATTTTTGGCTTTTTTCATGAATTTTTGGCTTTTTTTGGATTTTTGGCATTTTTTCGAAAATATGAAATATTTTCGATTTTTTTATTTTTCGGAAAATAAAATATTTTTTAATATTTTTAAATATTTTTGGAAAATAAATTATTTTTTGATTTTTCTCGATTTTTTAGAAAATAAAACATTTTTTAATATTTTTTTGAAAATAAAACACTTTTGATTTTTTTTTGAAAATAAATTATTTATTTATTATTTATTAGAATATTATTTTATATTAAAATAATAAAACAAAACCGGCCCGGGTCGGATCCACGGGTTAGGTCCGACCCGGGCCGGCGACCCAACGCGGACGGCCGCGTTGCGGGCCCGACTCGGATTTTTCGTCTTTCTTTTTTTTTTTTTTTTTTTAAAAACGACGCCGTGGCCCAAAAGCCCGCTTTCGAAAGAACCGGGCCGACCCATTGACCCGGTTCGGCGAAACCCTACCCGATTCGCCGAACCAGATTTCCGCCGCCCAAAAATCACGAAACCCTACCCGACTCGCCGACCCGGATCCGACTCCACGACCCGGCTTCCAACTTCCCTTGGCCTCGCAAAACCCTACCCGACTCGCCGACCCGGCTCCGATTCGGCGACCCGGAAAATCGCAAACCCTAGCGTTTGCAAATCCGCGGCGCCGAGGGAGGAAAAACCGAGGCATTACGGCGGCGACGGCGGTGGCGACGGTGACAAACCGCCTACGGGGACGGCGAGGACGAGCAACAACACGGTGGCGCCGGTGTGGTTGGTGGCGACGTGGTCCAAGAGGGGAATGCGACGGCGATAACGCGATCGACGGCGGTGACGATTCATCAGTACCTGTCCGTGACGGCAAACTTGAACGGCGAACGGTGGCGACGGCGGCGGCTACGACGGTGGCAACTCAGCCTCCCGATCCGGCGCGGATTTGCGAGATCGATCACGGCAATGGCTGCAGGGGGGGAAACACAACAACAAACCCTTCGAGGCGACGGCGTCGGGACTTGAACGGCGTTCGGCGGCACACAGCAAAAAAAAAAAAAAACCAGATCTACTCGGCCGGACCCTCCTCGGCCTTGATTTCTCCTCACTCAGGCCAGATCCGAGCCTCCACCGGCCGGATCTGACCTTCTCGAAGTCACTCGCCGCCGGCCTTCCCCGAAGTCTCTCGGTGGAAGGCAGGCTGAGCTCGCAACTCGAGCTCTCTCCTGCGCTCGCCCTTCAACCCTTCCCGATGTCTCTCGGTGAAGGATCTCCGAGCTCGCCACAGTCTCCAACGATGCTTGCGGCCACCTATTTATAGGCGAAGGAACTCCGGTCGACGGAGGGGTTCGGTCGCCGGCCTCCGGCTTACCCACCGGTTTCGCTCGGCCGAACCGATGTCCCATCGAGCTTTCCAGTGAAGCTCGCTCGGCATTAATGGCGCCTGATCTTATCCTCTCCGGCCGACGTCGGCCTACTCCCCTCGGCCGTAGGCCGTCCCGCGCGCGTCACCGGCCACCGTGCGTGAACTACGAGAGGCGAAGAAAGATGGAGCGAGGAAGAAGAAGAGGGAAGAAGGAGAGAGAAGAAGGGTGGGGCCAAGCCGCACAAGCCCACGTGAAGAAAATGGGGGGTTGCTTTTTTTTTTCTTTTCTTTTGTTTTTACTATTTTTTTGTTGTTTTTGCTACTTATTTGGTTTTTGTTATCTAAAACCTAACCTAATTAAACCTAATTAAAATTTTAGGTGTCAACAGCTGCCCCTCTTTGAAGGTGAGTTCGCAGAGGTTGCATTCAAAGACAAACCCGATACCTAAATTTTGTCCGTTCATATGCAGTAGATTTTATTTTATTTGGGATCTATTATTCTATGCGGAAAAGAGCAATATAACTTTACATAGATAAGAAGATACCTGTAGTTACTTACCGGGAGTGAGTGAGATAGGGTGTGAACCCCGAGTTTTGGCAAGTATCAAGGCGTCATCTTACCTGGTGATATAAGGAGGTTGCTTTTCCAGGGCTCAAACCATTCTTCGGTCACCTGTTAAAACAATCAATGATTTGTCTAGGACCCGAACTTTTCTTCGGTCGCCTTGACGGGAGATTGCTCCTTCAGGACTCGAACCATTCTTCGGTCGCCTGTTGGAGTAATCAGTGGTTTGTCTCGGACCCGAACCATTCTTCGGTCGCCGTGACGGGAGACTGCTCTTCCAGGACCCGAACCATTCTTCGGTCGCCTGTTAAAACAATCCATGATTTGTCTAGGACCCGAACCTTTCTTCGGTCGCCTTGACGGGAGATGCACCGACCTTTCTCAGGGCATCTCATTTGTGGGTGCCTGATTTGTATCGAGGACACCGGTTGGTACCCGACCTTTCTCGGGAGATGCGCCGACCTCTCTCGGAGCATCTATTTTGTTGGGGTGTCGACTTCGTCAAAGACACCGGTTGAAACCCGACCTTTCTCGGGAGGATGCACCGACCTTCTCGGGGCATCGATTTGTGGGGTGTCGACTTCCGTCGAAGACACCAATTGGAACCCGACCTTTCTCGGGAGGATGCGCCGACCTTTTCGGGGCATCGATTTGTGGGGCGTCGACACGTCGAAGACACCAGTTGGAACCCGACCTTTCTCGGGAGGATGCGCCGACCTTTTTCGGGGCATCGATTTGTGGGGCGTCGACTTCGTTGAAGACACCGGTTGAAACCCGACCTTTCTCGGGAGGATGCACCGACCTTTCTCGGGGCATCGATTTGTGGGGCGTCGACTTCGTCAAGGACACCGGTTGGAACCCGACCTTTCTCGGGAGGATGCGCCGACCTTTTCGGGGCATCTGTTTTGTTGGGGTGTCGACTTCGTCAAAGACACCGGTTGGAACCCGACCTTTCTCGAGAGGATGCCCGACCTTTTCAAGGCATCGATTTGTGGGGCGTCTGACTTCTATCGAAGACACCAGTTGGAACCCGACCTTTCTCGGGAGGATGCGCTGACCTTTTTCAGGGCATCTGTTTTGTTGGGGTGTCTGACCTCTGTCAAAGACACCAGTTGGAACCCGACCTTTCTTGGGAGGATGCGCTGACCTTTTTCAGGGCATCGATTTTAGAAGATTCCTGGACATTCACAAACATATCAAAGAGTACCTGGATATTCACAAGTACTAACATGAAGGATATTTGGGCCTTTTCAGGCGTTGAAATGGGTATTTGGCTGATCATAGGCAATGGACGGGTACTTGGATGATCACAAGAGCGAACTCTTGGAGGATTCCTGGACGTTTGCAAGTATCGAAGGGGTACCTGGACGATTACAGGTACAAACTATTTGGGGATACCTGGATGATAACAAGTATCGAAGGGGTACCTGGATGATCACAAGTACAAACTCTTGGGGATACCTGGATGATCACAAGTATCGAAGGGTACTTGATAATTGGAAATATTGAGAACATGCCTTGGATATTTGTGAAGGTTTCTCACCTCTTGGTAATGGGAATGTCGAGGGCGTGCCCCGCTTATTCATGAAGGTCTCTCACCTCTTGGTAAAGGGAAATATCGAGGACGTACCTCGCATATTCATGAAGGTCTCTCACCTCCTGATAATTGGGAATATTGAGGACGTGCCTCACATATTCATGAAGGTTTCTCATCTCCTGGTAAAGGGGAATATCGAGGGCGTACCTGAGATATTCGTGAAGGTCTCTCACCTCCTGGTAATTGGGAATATTGAGGACGTGCCTCGCATATTCATGAAGGTTTCTCACCTCCGGTAAAGGGAATATCGAGGGCGTACCGAGATATTCGTGAAGGTCTCTCACCTCCGGTAATTGGGAATATTGAGGACGTGCCTCGCATATTCATGAAGGTTTCTCGCCTCTGGTAAAGGGAATATCGAGGGTGTACCCGAGCTATTCATGATCTCTCACCTCCCGGTAATTGGGAATATTGAGGACGTGCCTCGCATATTCATGAAGGTTTTCGCCTCCGGAAAGGGAATATCGAGGGCGTACCGAGATATTCGTGAAGGTCTCTCACCTCCGGTAGTGGGAATATTGAGGACGTGCCTCGCATATTCATGAAGGTTTCTCGCCTCTGGTAAAGGGAATATCGAGAGCGTACCGAGATATTCGTGAAGGTCTCTCACCTCCGGTAATTGGGAATATTGAGGACGTGCCTCGCATATTCATGAAGGTTTCTCACCTCACGGTAATGAGAATTTGAATGTAGCACGAGGCTCACCCGGGATTGCCGTAGGCACTTAAAAGGGTGGAACACACGGATAGCCACAGTGTACAAAGTCTTTGGAATACTTGGATGAACAAGTATTTAATGATACAACCCGGGACCACTCAGTTGGTCCAAGTGTAAGAAAGCATACCTGGGTAGGCGTAGGCACACGAAGCAGTGGAATGCTTGAACAACTGCTATTATTTGGGGACAACTCGGGCAAGTTGAGTGTCGTGAAAAGGAAGTACCTAGACAAGGGTGGGTACTTGACGATATGGGGATACCTAGATAGCAGTAGGTATTCCAGGAGATACTTGGTCAGTCACAAGTATATATACTCTGAGGACAACTCGAATAGATCGAGTGTCAAGAAAAAGGAGTATTCGGACGGTGGCCGGTACTCAAAGACAATGGGATGCTAAGACAGCAGTAAGCATCGAAACTCAAGAGACAATTCGAATAAGTCGAGTGTCAAGAGGAGAGTACCTAGACAGTGGCAGGTATTCAACGATAAAGGGGATAGGGATATGCTTACCTAACAATACCTCTAATCTCTGAGAGTATGTCTGTTATTAGCACAATATGTACACATGATTGTATATGCTGTAAATTCATGAGTTCAAATGAGATTCATGCATGATAATTTTGTCAGTTCTGCATCTTTTGATTTCCACTGGGGAAGATTTTGAAAGACAACTTTCATTTAGAATGTAGATGTCTTGAGCATGCGGATGAGGGACTTTCGGTCGAAAGGACTTTCCGCTCACTCTCATGGAAAAGGCTATCCCGACCATTGACGCAGGATTTATAAGGACCACACTATCTCACTGTCATCATGTCAGCAGGGGTCCGAGTATTCTCGCAAACGGTACTACTTTACCAATGTGAGAGGTCTTTGTTGAAACTGTGATGAAGTCTTGGTCAGCGGCTCATTGAAAGGGACCATCAAGGTCAAGGCTTATGAATGGAGTGTCGCATGATCGTCTCCGAGTTTGCAAGTCAAGAATCCTGCGAAAAGAGATAGAGTAATCTTGCTCGTACTTCTTCGAGCGATGCTTATGAACATATGAAATCCTACATTAATTGAAGTGCCCCTAATCTGAAGAGACTTTTACAATGGGATGCAATGTAGGCTTGATTCATGTGTAAAAGGTAGAGCTGGTGATTGCCTTGGCATTTGTCACCAGTCTTTCTTCTCACTTGTCAAATGGAGGTTCTATGGACCACAACAACATTTTCTTGGCTGCATTTTTGGTAGGGGGCATTGGCCTTGCTTTTACCGTGCACACTTTGCTTTTTCATGCCCCTATTTTTATTCCAGTTCTTCATTTATGGGCATTGACCTTGCTTTTACCAGGTACACTGCTTTTTTTATGCCCATGCTTTTTCATTCTTGTTGCTTGAGAGCTGATCTTGACAAGTTCAAGCAAACGCCTTTGTTAGACTATTGATTCTTCATCTTTTGTCGGCGCTTTTGATTATCTTTGCTCAAACGGCAATAGCTTCGCTTTGCCTCCATGTGATGGTGAATTTACAAACTCAATTGGGTTGTACAATGAATACAAGTGCGTAAAGAAAGAATTGCTCTTCATGACTCTAGGGCACTTAAATTAATGTGAGTGTTCATATGCAATAAAGACACCCAAAGATTGATGCAAGTGCGAGCAAGAAAATTTCTATCTCTCTTCTCACCTTGTGATGCTGTTTCGCTTCTAATCGCCCGGTGTAGGGGTTGTTCTTGACGGGGGTATGAGAGAAGCTTCACCAGTGTATGGGGCTCAATGGGGGTGAGCGATGGAATGCCTCTCACTATTTTGGTTATCGTACCATTCGCGAGAGAACTCTTTACCCAGCAGCCATGGAATCTTCTGCACTCATCTCACAAGTGTATAGATGAGGGACTGTGTGTAGGATATGGCTTGCCTTTCATCATTCTGACGCACCTCATCCAGCATGCTCAATCAATCTTGTATTCTTCACTTAGCTGTCTATTATGATAATCCTTAGTGGAATCAGTGACTTAGACAGACAAAATCATCATGCATAATTCATCTGGAAATGACATGCAACATTTTGAATATGATGGAGTTTGAACTCTTCAAAACAAGTGAATGTTTTTGACTCGCAAAAGACCCTATTGACAACTCTAGGGGCTAACATAATGGTGTTTCCAAATATGTTAGATTTTGAACATCAAAAGGGTTATTCGCAAATGGACGTCGATGGTTGTCCCTATTGATTAGGAATATGACACATGAATGATCAGCCGGGGTTGGGGATCTGATCGGGCACTCTGTTGTTGCCCCTGTAGAAGAGAAAATGGATCAATCAACAGGGCCAAAATTAAAGGTGAATTGAGGCCTGAAGGATCTCTGTCATTTGCTTTGGCAATTACTCAGGACGCCATTTCATTTAGGAGAGTTTGTCATGCCTCTCATTGACTATTATCCTTGTCAAGTGATCCTGCAACAAGACATGTTTCTCGTTGATTTGTTATCCTTGCTTTTGACAGTCAGGTGATCCTGCAACAAACAAGAGGGAATGTGTTAGTCATGAACTCTTTCAAGAGTCGAATAACTGGAATCGATACAACTTTACCCTTCACTGGTTTGCAGATGATTGGGTGAACCTGAAGTGAGAAGGGGCACACGAAGTCCTATGTCCCTTGTTTCATTAGGTCAATTATTATTTGAATTGCTCCTGGATGACATGTCTTTTTACACGAAGCCAGGTGAATTTGATGAGGGTCATTTCCATGTACTAGCTTGGCCAATATTGATTTGTCTAACCATCAAATTTGGCTCTTGAATCCTGGTGCTTCCTGCCAATAGGGGGAATATGTTAAAAGTGAATTCAAAGAAAGGGGAGTATTGGAAGCGATACCAAATTACTTTTCTCCAAAGTTTGTATCTGCTGACTCCTGATGATGTTTGAATGTTGATGATAGCCTTTTCGGCTTGGCATAGTTTGACATTTCTTTCGATTGGCCTTCCTCACTTGTGACCATGTATGCATGATTGCTGGTCATTGATTCATCTTCAACGCCTTCCTTCTGTGGAATTTCTCCTTCTATAGCATCATTGGGCAAAAGTCATGTACCTCAAGCTTCTATGGAATCTGAGATGGAAAGTCTCAAGCTTTCTGATGGCAATTACGCGTCTGGGGTGAAGTTTCTAGATTCCAACATCATTGTCCAGGATGTGGGGCTATAGATCGCTTTGACCGTCTAGATTTTCTTCCTATTGACAGTAATCACTTTAAAGGAAGAGAAGCAATTCCTTCTTTGTGCTTCTTGGCTCATTGAGGCTGGAAGTTTTGTCAATGAACTCACGACATCCTGCCTCGAGTTATCATGCTATGCATGCTTCAAGTTTGATAATATGCATGTGTCTATTACATCCCATCCTTCGTCTCCTGTAGATGGAAGAGAGAGGATGTCATTTTCGACATTATGTTCAGGGAATAGGACTTACCATTTTGAAGCGTGATGATCCTTTCTGTTTGCCCGCGCTTTCTTGGAAGAGTGCTTCTGAACTTGGCGAGTTCACATGATGTGCCAGGTTCAAATGTCCCTTGGTCATACTAGGTCAAAGGGGTGGGTATGATCTTCCGAGACATGAAGTGAGTGAGTTAGAAAGACAAACATGATTTCATAATCTTGTTTCGACAAAAGCTTTTGGCAATAAAACATTTTTGTTTTCAAAAGTATATATCTTTGGGGGAAGAAAGCATGAGGAAGCCCCCTCGGTATTCTTCTTGGATGATAATTTTTCATGGTTGGATAGCATCACCGGGCTGGTTTGGAGTACCGCCTCATGTTCTTAAAACAAAATATTACAACCGTACAATAGAGTACTTAGAATGGAAAATACAACCGTAGCACACTAGATAAGATGAGAAACATTGAATTATAAAAACAAGTAAAACCCATGAAAACTCCTGTGTAAAGGAGCACTTTGATAGTGCTGGTCTTGAAGCTAAGCGTCTTTAAATTCCTCGCCTCCAGTAGACTCGAAGTATTCACATGAGAGGACCACTTCATTGAAGCTATGGAAATGCAACCCATACAACCAACAACGATGCTTGCGAGGTAAAGCCCGTATGAATAGCTTTATCCTTTCTTCTTCGGCCAGCTGAGGGTAAGTTTGCATCATAAAAGCCTCCCACCTCCTTGCATATGCTCGAAAATCCTCCATTGGTCTTCTTCTGAAGTGAACTAAGTTCTGACAAGGCACTTCAGTTCCAATCTGGCTTTGATACTGAAGCAAGAATGCAGAAGACAGCTCATTCCAATCTCTCATGAGGTAGATGTCTGCTGTGACAAACCATTGCAATGCAGACCCTGTAAGACTTTCTTGGAAGGCCTGAGCGGTGAATGACATCGGGCCATAGTACCGACTCATTTCAGCATGGAGGTACTGCAAGTGGACCATGGGGCAAGTCGTGCCGTTATACTTGCGGAGATTAGGTATCCACATCTCTCCAGAGGTCAGGATCCTATGAGGGCAAGACGAGCCTGGTATGTCTTGGTTAGGCCACTGGTTTTCCCACTGCATATCTGTTGTAGTGGTGAATTTTTCTGTTTCAGGGGAGTTGGATTCTACCGAGATTACCCCATTGCTTTCTTCTTGGTCAAAATTCCCGAATGAGGATAAAGTATTGAAGCTATCCTCATGGTCAGAGGACAAGCTTAGTACTTCGTTAGGATCGTAGCGGATAAAGACGTATGCTTCCTCTTCTGACGGGCCTTCATCCCCGGATGAGAGTAGGAAAGCTTGATTATACGATGAATCGTCGTTTCATTGTCAAAATAATTTGGAAGTCCTTGGGGTTGTATTCTAGGGCCGGGAAGTCTTCAGAGTTGTACTCTTGGGGATGGTAGCCTTCAAAGCTGTATTCTTGGGAACGCTCGAAGCTTTGGTGCGGTGGCTCATCAGTAGATGCTGAATTGATCTGCTTAGGCTTTCTTTTCTTGGCCCCTGGTCCAGACCTTTTGAGTAAGGCCCTGCGTTTCGCCAGCTCGATTCTGTCAAGGGGAGTGAAAGACACTAGAGCTTCACTATCGATTCACTTCCCAAGTTGATAGGGGTTGGTATTCTTTGGACCCGGCTCTTGGAGTAAGCTTGGGGAGTTGTCTTGTCGTGCCCCGGTCTTGAACAGGCTCTGTGTCTTGGATCTCGTACAAAGGCTCCTTGCCTTTCCTAGTGGGAAATTTCCCAGTAACAAGGTGTTGTTCAGCTGCCCATTTATCATGCAAGGCTTCATTGACATACTCTTCTCCTATCTCAGCGACTAACGGTTCCTTGTGCTCCGCGATCATCGGCTCTTCGTAGGGCAGGGTGATGTCAAGATTATACTCTTGGTGAAAAACATGAATTAGTTCCCTCCAGGTTTTAAGGGGACTAATCTTCCTGACAATGTACCATCGCAAGGCGGGGCCGCGGTTAAGCTCGATTGGTACGATTGAATCATCCTTCGAACCGGGTAGGCCGTAAGTAAGTCTCCGGATGGGGGTATCAGCATACCTTTCGCATTCGGGTGCTTTGAGTTTTCGGGGATCTCAATGCCGGCGTAATTAGACAGTCCATGGGATTCGCCCCGTAGCCGACTTAACTTTTTCATGATCTTTTCAAACTGTCTATGGTGCGGCTATTTTCTCGGCAAATTTGCAGGTGTCATGACGGTGTTTGAGGCAACTATAGAGTTGGGCTCGGCTTGAGTGGATTTCATTTGTCTTGAGAGTTGTTGAAGGATAATGGACATCCTGTCCTACGCCGTCTTCAATGTTAATAAGGCGATTTTGTACATCATTACGATCGGGTCCTATTGCATGAGGCCATTCACGAGCAATTGGTGGTCGGCGATTCATAATTACGTTCGTGTTGAAAACAATGAATGAGCACGACAAGTAAACAAAGATTGACCCATGGCAATGGTCTAACTGCTTTCTTATTTATCAAAAGAGGATTTTATAGACCATGAGACTTCGACATTTAGAACTTGAAATTGAAAAGACAGAATGAAATACTAGACATTAAACAAAAGTCCCTAAACAATGGGACAAAACCTTCACAATATTAACACTAAGGGGCACATGATTGCTAATTTATATGCGACGGGGAGCCTTGCTCTTGTGAGGACGCCTACTTCCTTGGGCTGGCTCTGAGGTGTGCATCCAGTCCATTCCCAAATCCCTCTTCATGAGCTCTGCTTGCTCGTGTTGGCTGCTCTCGCTGATCGAGTGAGGGACTAATGGCTTCCATCTTTTCGGGATGCGATGGTTATGGATGTAGGACATGGAGGCGTGGTGGGCTTTTTCTTCTCCCTCAAGCCCTTCAGGTACCACAATCCTTTTGCGATGGCAGCTGTTCCAGGTTTCCTCAGCGATAGAAATTTCGAATGCATAGTCACGACTTGTGTTGAAAAGAACTGGAGGGATCATCCTCTTGAAAGGCGGTGGGATCTTCTGAAGGGCTCCATATTGTCATGCTACCCGATACGGGTAATAGGGAATGGCGCCGGTGAGTCCGAGCAATGGAATTGGGCGGGTGCGTATGTAAGCAAAGCGGGCCCTCTTTTCATGGAACCAACCAGCACACCATTGGAATGCCTCAGGAGCTGGGTCTCTTAGGAAGCTTACCTAATTTAAACAACTTTGATTGGAAATGCATGGTCCTAGAACCATAAATTTTTGTAACGGATTTTCGAAAGCATTTGTTTCAGACGATCGCATGAAGTCTCGAAATTCGCTTAGGTGAGAAAAGAACCGGACTTGTAAAATTTCAGGAGAGGCTCGCATGATTTTCTCCGAGTTGTCTTTAAAACGATTAAATGACAAGAATGTTTCAGTTAAAATCATGTTGACATAATTCCCCCTCTTAAGATCGATCAACTATCCATGCCATCTTGGGAGTTATGGCATTTCTTTGATGGGGGAAGATGATGAGCCCGAAAAAGGCTAGGAGGAAAATCTCACTTTTCTGGGTCATAGGCTGATTTTGGAAACATGCATTCATAAATTCCAGTGGGCAGGTATTATGGTTATCTTCAAGAATTTGTATCATAGTATGGACTTCAGTTCTTAAAAGCCGTGCTAACCCACGTATCGGGATGATGCACATCGATGGCCCGACAAGCTTTTTCTCAAGAGGCATTCCGTGATGATGCTATATTCTTCCAGGGTTGGGGTTAGCTCAAACCTACCAAATATAAAAGTAACCGTCTTCGGCACTAGAAATGTGCCATGGCTTGTATGACTTCAGGACGAACAGTCATTTGGATCAATGATAGGAGATGACCGACTTTGGCCTTCACGCGCTCTTGGGCAAACTGATCTAATTGACCCCACCATCTGAAGAGCTCCGCCTTGGGAGTAGGAATGAACTGGATATCGTCTTTCCCCATCACATATAAACTGAGACTTGAAAAGCTTATCCTAAATTGCCATGGGCCAAATAAAAAGACTGAGTAACAGTAAAGAAATCACTTTGCTTTTAAAGAAAAATGGCAAGCACAAAGACATGCGCATGGGATGTGCGGCTCGATTTCTAACTCAGAAGGCTTGATGAAATTAAAAAGGTATCCGCCCGTCGCAGTCTCGCGTTAGAAAAGCATACCCCCTTAACCTCGGCTAAGAAATTCGGGAAAAGAAATGCAACCTCTACATCGCAGTCTCGCGTTCGAGGTCGTATCTTTCTTAACACCATCCTAGAAATCCTATGGCGGCCCGGGTCCCGGCCGGGTTGTGTGTGTCATGTGTAGTGTTTAAAACAAGAAAGCAAGCACAACAGTTTATAATCACAAAAACATTTTATTTTAACATAATAAAAACTTTAAGCTATTACCCTGCATAAAAAAAAAAAACCAAGTCAAAGCAAAGCATTTAAACAAAGATAAAATGGCCTAAGTCCTCAAAAGTCCCCAGCGGAGTCGCCAAGTGTCGCGACCTTTTTTTTTTCTTGGCGCCCGCATCGGGTACGGGCGCCTAAGGAGGCTAATGGCTCGGCTGAATTTATTAAGCCCGGACTCTCCCAAGTCCACCAATTCACGACTTTAATAGTTTAAGTTTTTAACCTATAAATCAATTTTTAAAATGGAGTCGCCACTAATCGATTTGGGGTGGGTTGATTAGAAACCCAAGTGAAGTATCGGGAGAAATACTCACTCTGCGCAACCTGTGAGAGAAATTAGGATCGGAGACTTGATTACACTAGTTAATCACTAATGCCCTTTCGGTACCTAATCTTGTTTAAACCCCGAGGTTTTTGGATGTTCGAGGATTTTCCATGCATTTTTGGAGGAAAAACATTTTTGAGTATTTTTCTCATTTTTGGACATAAAAGGGATTTTTTTTTTTTGGTATTTTTGGTATTTTTGGGAAAATACAAGTCTTTTTGGCTTTTTCTGAATTTTTGGCTTTTTTTCATGAATTTTTGGCTTTTTTTTTTTGGATTTTTGGCATTTTTTGGAAAATATGAAATATTTTCGATTTTTTTGATTTTTCGGAAAATAAAATATTTTTAAATATTTTTATTAATATTTTTGGAAAATAAATTATTTTTTGATTTTTCTCGATTTTTAGAAAATAAAACATTTTTTAATATTTTTTTTTTTGAAAATAAAACACTTTTGATTTTTTTTTTTAAATAAATTATTTATTTATTATTTATTAGAATATTATTTTATATTAAAATAATAAAACAAAACCGGCCCGGGTCGGATCCACGGGTTAGGTCCGACCCGGCCGGTGACCCAAACGCGGGCCCGACTCAGATTTTTCGTCTTTCTTTTTTTTTTTTTTTTTTTTTAAAACGACGCCGTGGCCCAAAAGCCCGCTTTCGAAAATAACCGGGCCGACCCATTGACCCGGTTCGGCGAAACCCTACCCGATTCGCCGAACCGGATTTCCGCCGCCCAAAAATCACGGAAACCCTACCCGACTCGCCGACCCGGATCCGACTCCACGACCCGGCTTCCAACCTCCCTTGGCCTCGCAAAACCCTACCCGACTCGCCGACCCGGCTCCGATTCGGCGACCCGGAAAATCGCAAACCCTAGGGTTTGCAAATCCTTGCGCCGAGGGAGGAAAACCGAGGCATTACGGCGGCGACGGCGGTGGCGACGCGGTGACAAACCGCCTACGGGGACGGCGAGGACGAGCAACAACACGGTGGCGCTGGTGTGGTTGGTGGCGACGTGGTCCAAGAGGGGGAATGCGACGGCGATAACGCGATTTTGACGGCGGTGTGAGTTCACGTTACACCGTCCGTGACGGCAAACTTGAACGGCGAACGGTGGCGACGGCGGCGGCTACGATGGTGGCAACTCAGCCTCTCGATCCGGCGCGGCTTTGGCGGATCGATCACGGCAATGGCTCTGCAGGGGGAAACACAACAACAAACCCTTCGAGGCGACGGCGTCGGGACTTGAACGGCGTCCGCGGCAACACAAGCAAAAAAAAACCAGATCTACTCGGCCGGACCCTCCTCGGCCTTGATTTCTCCTCACTCAGGCCAGATCCGAGCCTCCACCGGCCGGATCTGACCTTCTCGAAGTCACTCGCCGCCGGCCTTCCCCGAAGTCTCTCGGTGGAAGGCAGGCTGAGCTCGCGACTTGAGCTCTCTCCTGCGCTCGCCCTTCAACCCTTCCCGATGTCTCTCAGTGAAGGATCTCCGAGCTCGCCACAGTCTCCGACGATGCTTGCGGCCACCTATTTATAGGCGAAGGAACTCCGGTCGACGGAGGGGTTCGGTTGCCGGCCTCCGACTTACCCACCGGTTTCGCTCGGCCGAACCGGTGTCCCATCGAGCTTTCCAGCGAAGCTCGCTCGACATTAATGGCGCCTGATCTTATCCTCTCCGGTCGATGTCGGCCTACTCCCCTCGGCCGTAGGCCGTCCTTCGCGCGCATCGCCAGCCACCGCGCGTGAACTATAAAGGCGGAGAAAGATGGAGCGAGGAAGAAGAAGAGGGAAGAAGGAGAGAGAAGGAGGGTGGGGCCAAGCCGCACAAGCCCACGTGAAGAAAATGGGGGGTTGCTTTTGTTTTTCTTTTCTTTTGTTTTTACTATTTTTTTGTTGTTTTTGCTACTTATTTGGTTTTTGTTATCTAAAACCTAACCTAATTAAACCTAATTAAAATTTTAGGTGTCAACAGGAGTTGATGCTTCCGAAAGGTGCCGATTGTCACCCATTTGCTCCTTGTGGATGATCTCTATCTGCTTTGTAAGGCGGATCGTGAAACTTGTCGGACTCTTAGCTTAAGTGCTCGATCTTTTATGTGATTCCTTGGGGCGAAGAGTGAACAAGAAAAAGTCAAAAATATATTTTTCTCCAGTAATGTCACTGACGATGATAGAAGCGACTTGCACCCAATAGTGGATGTAAGCAATGTAAATGATCTGGGCAAGCATTTAGGTTTCACCTCTGAATGGAGATGGCAGAGGGACCTCTAAATTTGCTAGTCAGCGAGAAAGTTGGGGAAAAGCTTGCTGGTTGCTGGGCATTTATGTTGTCTATGGTTGGAAAAAATACTCTCATCGGGTCCACTAACGAGGCTATCATGTGCAGATTGAGACTCTTCTCTCCAGCATCTTCGATCAGCTATATAAAATATAAGATGATGAGCTAGTTCCACCAAAAATTCTAAATTATATGTACGGTGATAGTAATGTCCCAAACTTGTCTTTGTATCTGTGGCGCTTCCAAACTTTTTTAGCTATGACATCAATATGAAAAGTTTTTTTTTTTTGTCACAAAAATCCCTAAACATGTACTAGTGTAATAAGAATAACCGCCATCACTAGATGGCTGCTAAAACTCCAAAGTGGTGGCTTTCATGGACAATAGCCGAGCAGTGGAGCAGATGTGGATTTGACGCTGCTTTCATCTATGCCAAAAGACGTTGTTTCATGGATTATGTCAGTTTGAGGGCTCTAAAAATGGCCAATGCGGCAATTTATCATAGAGGTCCATTTTTTGAAAAAACAAAATATACACCTACTTTTACAAGTTGTATACTTTGAGGGTCAAGTGGATTTTAATACGTATAAGTCATATCCAAACCTACAAATTGACAAACAATGTCGTCTTGCACTAAGCTAAAATCACGTCAGCCCAATATCCTTGTGATTGTTCGTGCATGACGCCACGTCAGATTTTTTAAAGCCATCGTTGATGGCAATATGACAGAAGGTATTTTTGGGCTACTCGTACAAGCATGCGGTATTAGTGACGATGAAGTTTTATTTATGGTATTGGCGTCACTATGGACAAAATTTAGGAGTTGTGATGGCTTCTTTCTTTTTTTAACGGTGGATTTCCAAAAAAAAAAAAAAACAACTTTATTGATGTCAATTTTCAAGTCTTCAATGCTTGTTGGAAGGTGAAAGCATTCAATGAATGGTCTAGTCAAGAAAGCCTTCTCTCGTGGCAACTTAGAACTTGTTCCATATCCATCGCCCACTACGATACTCTCAAAAAACTCAATCTCTATCCGTGATGTCTACTAAATAAGTACAGATATGTAAACAAGTAATTTGAGATACATGTCATTTACATGTTGCTTGCTGCAAGTGCCGCCCTTTCCACGTGAGAAAGGGAGGTGGGGAGTTTGATTCCTCACCTTTTCAAAGGAGTTAGAGATGAAAACGTTTAGTTTTAAGTGTGGGGTTTGACTCCCGCAATTTGCGAAGAAATAGAACAAATGTTTGAAAGTGAGTTGAGAGTTCGATTAGGATAGATTAAAAAAATTAAAAAGTAAATATGGGTAAATAAGTAATTTGATATACATATTATCTATATGCTAATTCAATAATGAAAATATTCGACTTTCAAAACACGGACCGCAAAGTACAAGAAAAAAGGTCCCTGACCTGAAGAATGTAATATTTGCCATTTTGCGTGACTTAAAAAATGTAGTTGATTATTCTAGTAGTTATTTGTAAGTAAGGAGACAAATAGTATCATGCAATGACAGATCTCCTAGATTCATAACTATCTTAACTCTTCATGGGCTCAGATGTCGTCATCAGAAAAATAATCATCATTGCGTCTACTCAATAAGGAATTATTCAATCTTTAGAACATTTTGCGACCTTCCCGAAAGTGAACCATTTGGGGGAAAGCTAATAGATTACTAAGTCCAAAGAATTAACACATCCTCTTCCAAATTCTACCGATCACAACTTGGTGCTCAATGTTAATTTGTTCAATTAAACATGCAAATAAATTTATTTAATAGTCACCATTAATCAGTTATTGATTAGTTAATTGGACACCTAAGTAAAGTGTACGAGAGGAGTTTACTTCCACGTACCAGAGATTTAATGAATTTGGGTAAATGTGTCCAATTGGTACAAGTTTGAGATTTTTTGTACTAGAGAATTAAGTTTAGGGTGAATATATTATAGTAGGCCTAATTTAAGACTTTTTGTGGCTTTTGCCCTCTAATTTAAAAGTGCTTGTTAAGAGTTCTGTTCGCAAAACTCATCTCAAACACATGATTTAAGTCAATTTGAGGACAGTTAAATGACTTGGAAAATTTCTGCAAATTGCAGGAGAAGATTCTCTAGCTGTTTGGCTATGATCACAACCAGAAATACCACTTGCTTTGAGCCAAACAATGCTATGTCTGATAGAATTGTCAAATAATCGTCCCTGATAGTTCACAAGCTCTAGGTTCCCGAGGGATTAAAACCAACGCGCAGACGTGCAACGTCCCCTATGTATAACGCGTAAATATGGTATGGAGTATGTCCATGATCGAACACGTCATCGTTGACGCAATTCTCCATCCGCTTGTGCATACGCAAATGACGTTCACGCGGGACTAAGTCCCAATCAACGATGCATCTACTAATCAAAACATGATTCCTGTTCATGACTTTTAGAAAGGTCAATGTAGATGCACGCGAAGATCGAGGCTTCTGCGTGGTCGAACGTAATTGGAGTCCCGCTAAAGGCCACTCTAATTAAATTTAATTAAGACGAAATCAAGATTTAGTCTAATAAGACATGCCAACATAGACAGTAACCGGTGAAACGTGTACACATAAATACTGGTTTGACGATCATTTTAGCCTTCTAAGTTGAGCAGAATAATGTATGACCAAGAACAAAAACTTAAGCATAATGAAATGAGCGAAGATGATAATAATAATAATAATTAAATTCCATTAATAAAAGATAAATTACTGTGATGAAAATCCATATGTACGCGTGCACTATAGAAACATCTCGAATTTATACTAGATTGTTCTTTATGAAAAGGAAGTTCGATTAAAGAAATCAGATAGTTCAATCAAAGGGAACATACTGACCGACTTTGCTGCATAATATCTTAAAGCAAGGCATAAAAAATAATGTCTAAATCTCATGTGATGCACGGACGCCCTACCGGTCTCACGTTGAACCCCATCAAGATGTTAATGACCAAACAAGCACGAAATTGTTACGAAAGAACGAGCGATCGAACAATAATAAATCAGAAAATATAAAAAGTAAACCAAATACTTGATTTTTATGATTCAGTTGACTGAACCTACTCAACAAGTTCACCAATACGAGATTTTAATATAGATCAAGCGACACAAAGTATGTTACAATCATAGTCATGTCACTCAAACACTTTCAGCCTTCTTGAGCTTCCAATTATACAAAATAACTCACACAATATTTAGTCCTCATACTTTTTCACAAATCAATCTCCAAAGGAATGCAAAAAGTTGACGTGACAGAAAGCTTCTTCTAGTTAGGTGCAAAGTTAAACAAAACTTACAACAAGAATTTTCAAAATCTGCAACTTCAAAGCTTTAGTTGCTCTTAACAGAACTCAACCAAAAGCTTAGTCTAACTGTCCTTGAGGACACCACCAGCGTACGCACGATGTGGACCGTGCTTCCACACATTTCAATGTTGGTTGGGTTTCATTCAATGAGCTCAATCTCGAGACATATTACCAAACACAAACAGTGATTAATTTATTTTCGGTTAATCCCCTTTATTCTTTGGCCAAGCCCGGTCAATCCCTTCAATCATATTATTATTATTTAATTTATTTTCAGTTAATCCCCTTTATTCTTTGGCCAAACCCGGTCAATCCCTTCAATCAATCCCTTCAATCATATTATTTGGGACCACGAAGTTGCCTTGGCGTTTGCTCTCTAGTTTTGTTTAGCTTAAGGCATGTGAAGCATGTGCCAAATGTTTGGTAGTTTGTGTCGTGATTACTGCGTGTGATCAAAGAGGAGACCTTTTGTGACGTCCCAGCAGTGTCACATACTAAGTGCAAGTGGAAATTATACAGATTATTATCATGACATAACTTGTTGGTTTCAATTATCGAACTATAGCATCCAAACCTAATTGGTTAGCATGTATAACATGGATATTTTATGATTTGAAACGTTTATAACACACGATCACCCTGTAACAATCCTATTACTTAGCATTAGACAATCCAATCACTTAGCATTAGACAATCCAACTAAGAACATATATAAGGATTATGAGAAGCTTCGTTAACTTTCTTGTTGAAAACCATTCGGGCTTACATACGTCGATTTGGATTACTTACAAGTCCTTCATCAATGCACAACATATATTTATATGTTCATGAACAAAAGTGTAAGTAATTAGCTAGGGAAAGGGTGAGAGAGGTTCCTAACTTCATTACCCCCTACACTAGCCCACGTTCATAAAAAACAAAAAAACCAAAAATAACATAAACAAAAACAAAAAGCAAAACAAAAGACATCTTCTTCGGCTTCATCATGATCTGGGTGCCTAAGCACTTCCTGTCCCAGCTACAGGTCCTCTAGCGTCGAACTAAAGAGGGCCAAACAGCTAAACAGCTCCCTTTCATGGTTTATGAACCAAGCAATGAACCTCATAGGAATCTAGTCTACCTTGCCATCGTCCATCCAAAGTGTAGCCTCATATCTCGTGCAGGTCAACTTGATATTTGGGTCACATACGTCGTGAAAAGAAACATCAATGTACGCTACCACCCCATAATGAGTGATTAGTGGTACATCCATACTAATGATCTGAAAAATAGAAAGGAATGAGCAATGCCCAGTAAAGAAATAATAAGACCCTAAGCTAGAGAATCCTCAGTTGCCAAAGAAAGCAAGAGAATACAATCAAATAGCTCAACATACTAAGGCAAGATTGTCACAGATATAACTAAATAAATACTAAAATGTCATATGAATAGTCACTTCGTAACAAACATGCTAAATGCACATGTATGCCTCATGCTCTTAATCTGAACTAAGATGAGATGTGATAACAACACACGAACTCACACGCTAAGTGGAATTTATATTATAGTGAGTCTATCAAAGTCCACCCTCAATCAGTTTACCCACCAGAACACAAGCCAACCCAATCAAGTCACTTCCGGAATCGCACGTCCGGACTTTCACGATATTGCTATCATGAGCATCTCACTTCGAGACATCCCAGTATCACACAATTGAGGCATCCCAAGATCACACAGCATGGGGCATCTCATTCCGAGGCATCCCTGATCACACATAATGACATCTCAACTCCGAGGCATCCTAATATCTCACTCAACCGAGGCATCCAAGATCACATAGCATAAACGTCCCACCCCGGGGCATCACCAGTATCTCAATATCAATGGAAATCTCTTACTCATTTAATTCTCACATTCCACACATCACACCTTTGAATTATATCACATCACGGCATGCATGAGACCTCAAGAGCACACAATCACTATAAGCAGCACTCATGCTCATACAGCATTTCATTCATGTTGCACTCATTGCACACGCATACCATAATTAATAATCGTACAATGGCCACACTTCGAATTACGGAAGAGACATGCTCATATACAAACTAACTATTATTACATGATCATTAGACTCCCTATATGCCATGAAAATCAGGTAAAGAAGCACAACATCTATTGCACAGTCTCAGATCAAGACAGGATACAAGCTGACAAGGGCAGTTTCAATCACAGAAGCAGAAAGTGCATCAAATCTCATCAAAATGCTACGAAATTTTAGTATGTTATAGAAGAGACATAGATTAACATTTTTCATGAAGAAACCTAACCCTATATCTCATTGTATAAAGAACAGTAATTTGTTGTCTTTACCCCTAAATTCTGCAGCAACTTCCAGATTAAGTGCCTACTGAAGAAGGATCATTTCACAACGAATCTCGACCGTTTGTTCTAAAATTTTGATATGTTATTCCTAAAGATGTGTTCTACATCTTTCATGAAGGGTTTAAAGTCAACTCCATCTAGAAAATTTCGTAAAATCCATAGAACTAGTTCTGCTGTTTTTCTGCAAGTCAGTTTGCTATTTTAAGGGAGGAATGTTCTCGCCAACTAATTTTCACAAGAAACAAAAAGCACAAGCATGCAAAGTGTGAGGAATGTTCTCACCAGCTAATTTTCACAAGAAACAAAAAGCACAAGCGTGCACTTAATCGCACACCTGCACGCAGGTATGGTGTGGTCTAGCCCTACCCAATCATTCATTTAAGTACACAAAGAAAACCCCACACTTATTAATTGGCCCACTTCCTCTCACTTTTCCTATGTGGGACAAGGAAAATGCACTTAATTTATTTTTATAAACAAACCTCCAACACTCGGGCCATACGATGGAGAGGATCCAATCATAGAGTGCAACTTAATTTGTGTTTTCGTAAAAATGTATACATACACACACACACACACACACACACACACACACACACACACACACACACACATATATATATATATATATATTATGATAGGGTATCTTCAATCAATTATTTTGAGGTCCTACACTAAGTTTTGTAAAAGGAATTTCACAAAATTAAATGAAAATAATCATGTAATAGTCCAACTATTGCTTTCTGATTTCAAGGGAAAAAAATGGTCAATTTGCTGTACCGGACAGCTAAGCCTCCCAATCAAAGCTTATTAATTGATAGACTGAAGATAAAAATTCAGACTATTACCTTGATCTTATCGAAGGACCTGTTAGGTAATAAATCCACAAGTTTTCCAAGTAAGAAATCAGATGCATCTTTTAACGTGTTCTTATCTATGAAAGATAAGATTTTGATAAAATAGGCAGCAAAAATCCCACGAAAGATAAAGATTTGTTGCAAAAGCAAAGGGTTGCATGCAACGTCACAACCACGGGCACTTCTTATTTCAATAGAAGCCCTCAGACATCAGGACAGTGCAACGCAACAATCCAAAGGTTAGATAGCGAAGACAGAAATGCCATGCACCCAACGTGAATGAGCCCGTGAATCAGAGCCCTTGACTCACCTCGGCCAGGTAATATGAAGAATCATAATACATATGGCCAGCAGCACTCAGCTTTGTTGCTGAAAGGAACTCAAGAAGCGTGATAGCCTGAAACTCTATGCATTACACAATGCTTCAGTTACAGTTACACCGAAGAGTTCAAAACCCAGGAAGTCAAGACTCTATAGTCTTATCAACAGTGTCAATACCAATTTGTAGCTCCACAACAACAACAAAATCAGTGAAAACAGTGAAAGTAAAAGGCATTTCTTCAATAACAGGAACCTGTTTCATGCTTTGGCCTCGTTCACCGTGGCCTAGTTGATTGATAAAATGCCATGCACAACATCACATATCGAGGGTTGAGCTCAGCAAAGACCATCGAGGAAATGAAGTCTTGAGTTGGTAACCATAACAGTTGATTGGTGCATAATGCGAGAAAAACCATTATCCTGCTTGAGGCAATTTTAGATTATACGGTGTCTTCTTGGTCTTGCCGTGTTCCACAATCTCTGTTGCCAATTCAACCTTGCATTCCCGAAACAAGAAATCTACAACATTCTGCAGAGTATTTGTTACACGAAGTAACTTTTGATCCATGGCCTTGATGCAAAGCCTATGCACCGATTCATAGTCACCCTTTTCACAAAGCAAGGGGACAAGAACGGATACCGTCACCTGATCAACATTGCACTTACTCTCAACAAGCCGCCGATACCAGTTCTTGGCTTCATCCAAGTCTCCATTTCGGCAACACCCAACAATAAAAGCATTATAGCTGTGTGTATCAGCCTGGATTCCCTTATCCCGCATTTCATCTAACAGCTTAACAGCATCTGCGACTCTGTTCTGCAAAACTGCTCCACGAAGTCTTGGATTGTAACTCCTGACGCTAGGAGTAACATTCTTGCTCACCATTAAATCCCATATCTTCTCGCCTTCCGATAACCTGCCATTTCCATAAGAAGCCTCAAGCAGGGTATTCCACGTTATCAAATTAGGCTCAACCCCTTTTCCCTCCATCTCATCAAGCAACGAAACAGCAGAATCAAGATCACCCATCAGGCAATAGCCCTTAATAACCGTATTGTAAGTGCAAACATCGACGTCCAGAGACAGCTTCTCCGGCAACACCCGGAAGATCCCCTCGACCTCATCGAACTTCTTGGAATCGACGCAGGCGGCCAAAAGGGCATTGAGGTGCACCAGCGAGGGCTTCCGCGATGATAGGCTAGGCATTCCGTCGAACAGCTTCCGGGCGTGCTCGAACATGCCCGCCTTCCCGTAGAGGCCGATGAGGCGGACCGCGAACTTGTCGCCCGAGTGCGCCACGTACTGCTTCTGGTGCTCGAGGAGGTCCTCGATGAGGGCGAACTGCTGGTGGTAGGCGAGGCGTTGGACGGTCTTCTCGTACGGGACGCTGTTCCGACGGAAGTGGGTCGACCGGGAGAGCTTCTTGAACTTGGCGACCACCTTCCGGAGGTCTTGTCGTCCGCCGAGATGGTCTACGCGAGGGCGGGGTGGCGGCTTGGCGAAGACGCCGCTGAGGCGGCGGAGTACGGAAGACATGGATGGGGCGGCGCTCGCTTCCGCCAAAGGTTCGGACACTTTTTTTTTTTTCTTTTTTGAAAATAAAGGTTCGGACACTTCAGAGGAAGGGCTTTAGAACCGTTTTTGAGTTTAGCTGCAATTGCAAAGCAATGGCAAAAACCAAGTCAATTAATTAGCTAATTTTCGATCCACGATTATTTGAGATCAACTCGTCTAATTTCGAATTTAGTTCGAACTCGAGTTATTTAATTATCTTGTCGAATGGAGCTCTCGAACTCTGTACTACTTATATCCGACAAGTTAGCTCGCGAATTTCATTTTACTTTTATTAATTTTTTTCGAAGACAGGTCATGGTTATGAAAAGAAAATACCAATACCAGAAAGATACTTAGTATTTGAGTTTATTAGGCTGGAGTTCATTCTTATTTACAAGTTCGAGCTTGGATATTTCGATTTTCTAGCTACTTAGACGAAAAAAGGTGTGATTTTATGAATTTCAGGAGGAAACATGCCCTTATAATATTTTACTGTTCGATGGAAAATGCAACATGTCTCAACCTGGATGCTTATGATTATTTTGCATTTCGATCCAATGGTAAAATGTAGGGGCAAAATTTGATGCTAATAGGAGGGCGATATATATGTGCCCTAATTTTTTTGGAATAGGCATTGTGGTGTCTCCATGGCCATTATGACGAAGCAATTTAACAAAAGAACTAACTATTTTATAATATATATATATGTATGTATGTATATGGTACGAAGCCCTTTTTTTAAGAAAAATTAAACTACGACGTGTGGCGAGATGACTTTGATTTTCGAACAAACACGTTAAAAGGATTTGTGGACCTACAATAACATTATTTTCTTAATTTCTTGAGGCAAAATTTCCTGTATCCATAGACATGACAACTCGAGGGAACGAAAGAAATGCGTCCTAATCCAACTTCGAAAACCTTGGCTTTTGGGGTCTTTTCATCTAGTGATTTATTTAACTTTACAAGAACCCTACTCGTTAGCCATCAAAAAAGAAATTCGGGAGGAAGTGAACATCATAATCGCCTCCCTTAAGCGTTATCATACGGACTCACAGTGTCCCAAAAAATGTTCGGCTCTGAGGTTTCACCGAGTCTAATGTTGCCTCATCCTCATTAAACTTGTTTGCACAAAATCCAGTCCGAGGTGCTCTGCTCCTCCAAATGTTGCCGCAGCGGCCCCTCTGTTTCGAATTTTAGCTCTCTCCCGATTGGCCTTCTCTCTCCCTTACACCTTCTTCTGTATCACCACCCTCGTCGATAAGACGGGGACGACAACAATCTTGAGATCCGTGGCTCCCAAGCCTTAGATCTCAGTCTCGCTCAAGGCTTGATGAGCTCTACTTTATCATGGCCTAGTGGCTGAGGCAATGTCATCTATGACACCACATATTGAGGGTTGAGGCCAGCAAGCACCATTCGGAGAAACGAATCTGACAAGTAGTAACCATGAGATCGAAAGCATGAAAAATTGCCGTTACTCTGCTTGAGGCAATTCTAGTTCATATGGTTTTTTCTGCGCCTTGCCATGTTCCACAATCTCTTTTGCCAGTTCAACCTTCAATTCCTGAACCAAGAAATTCACAACATACTGCAGAGTATCCGTTCCAATAAATAACTTCTTATTTATGGCCTTGATACAAAGCCTGTGAGCCAATTCATAGTCACCCTTCTCACAAAGGAAAGGAGTGAGAGCAGATATTGTCACCCGATCGAGAGCACATCCACTCTCCATGAGCCGGCGGTACCAGTTCTTGGCTCCCATCAAGTCTCCATTTCGGCAACACCCGACAATAAAAGCATTGAAGCTATAAGTATCAGCCTCGATTCCCTTATCCCGCATTTCATCAAACAGCTTTACGGCATCGGCGACTCTGTTCTGCGAAAGTAACCCGCGAATTCTTGTATTGTAACTCCTGATGCTAGGGTTAAATTTCTTGCTCACTATTAGATCCCACATCTTCTCTCCCTCCAAGAACCTGCCATTTGCCTGAAAAGCCTCGAGCAGGGTGTTCAACGTGATTAAATCAGGTCCAATCCCCATTTTCTCCATCTCATCAAGCAATGAAAGAGCCGGATCAAGAGCCCCCATCAGGCAATAACCCTTAATAACCGTATTGTAAGTGCAAACATCAACATCCAGCGACAGTTTCTGCGGCAACAGCCGGAAAATCTGGTCGACCTTATCGAGTTTCCTGGAACAAACGCAGGCGGCCAAAAGGGCATTCAGGTGCAGCAGCGAGCGGTCAGTCTTCAGGCTAGGCATTTCGTCGAACAGCTTCTGGGCATGCTCGAACATGCCCACTTTCCCGTAAAGACTTATCAAACGGGCCGCGAACTTCTCGCTGGAGCCCCCACGTACTGCTTCTGGTCTTCGAGGAGTTCTTCGATCAAGGCGAACCGCCGATGCTTGGCAAGGCGCTGGACGGTCTTCTCGTAGAGGACACGTCTACGACGGAACTCGGCCGACTCGGAGAGTTGCTTGAACTCGGCGACCAGCTTCTGGAGGTCGCATTGTTTGCCGAGGTCTACGCGGGGGAGTCTGGGCCGTCCGGTGAAGACGCCGTGGAGTCGCCGGAGCACTGAGGACATGCCGTGTCGGTTTTTCCCACGAACGGATCAGAGGAATGTTCCTTAGAAAGGGTTGTCTCGTTTGCGACAACAGGGTCGGACCCCCTTTCAAAGTTGCAATGCAAGTCGTTTTAGGGTCAATTCCATGTCCTAAAACTTGTCTTAAATGTATATTTAAGTCCTAAAACTAATCTTTTGGATCCTAAAATTTCTAAAAGAACATAAATTGACGATTTCCATAACCGAAAGTAACATTCATTATAAATTTTTACCATATCACTTGCATATTCTGGAATCTAAAAATTAATGTATCACAAATTCCAGTTATATTCAGATTCCACATGTATTATTAATTAAATAATTGCAATGAATCATTATATTTAATAATCATCACATACGACCACAACTTATATTTAAACATACGAAAAGTATGAAATATCAACAAAGTAAATTTTTTAACCATAAAATGAAAACTCAGATTTATAGTTATAAAGTATATACTTATCATTGAGTACTATGAAATATTATAGGATTACTTGAAGATATAAATTGATAAAAAAAAAAAAAAAATTTGTTTCAAGTTCCACAATCCACCTACTTAGAATCTCGAATTTACCCATCGAAGTAGGTTTTCCAATATTTGAAACTTGTAACTTATCATGCGTATCTTAGAACTTGAAACCAAATAATTTTCCAGGGGTCCAGTTTTTAGTTCTAGGTTGTACCTTCAAATCATGCTCATCCCTAACCTCTAGCAACTTAAGGGGGTGAATTTGATTTTTATTTTGGGGTTTATGTTAACTTATTTAAATTCCCGAAAATAATTCGTGACTTTTGGTGGTTGGCTTTATCCGATCAAATCTGAAAAGTTACGTTTCTTAGCTTAGTTGATGAGTAAAAAAATAGACGAACATGTCCATTCGTATTGCTCTCTAATCTTAGATTCTCTAATTATTGTGTGCAAATGAGCATCTGAATACCTTTTCTTCTCAGTATTAAAATATTCACCCTTTTTCGCTTCATCTTTTTCTTTAGACTGACCATTAGAAGAAGTTTAAAATTTTGCTATCTCAAAATTTTTTGTATTTTCCTCTCCATCCCCAATTTTCTAACACATTTAATATAAAAGTATAGATTTTAGACCAACCAACAGAATTTATCAAAAGGGAAAAGCGAAACAACTAGCTGGTAATGTAAGAGATTATGCTAAGGTGGATTTATCATAACTATATGCAAGAAGAGTATAATATCCCAATGGGCGATATGTGTACGAAGAAAGTCAAACTACATAAGAATAAAATTAGGAAAAAGCATGTTGAGAATATATATTAAAAAAGAAGAATAATTATTTGTGAAAAGGGCAGAAACAAGCCATTGCCCAAATAAAAACAAGAATGTACAAAGAGATCTTTGAATCATATCTATTGTGAGACTTTGTGAGATTACTACGATTGTCCTAAAAGCTTAGTCTGGTCTCTTTACTAACAACTAAGCATAGAAATTTAATTGAGTAAATAAATGGGGTAAAAAAAGATTTGACCTCATAATCTTCAAATCTAATATCATGTGGGATTTTGTAGGATCATGACTAACTATTCTAAAAGCTTAAGTTATTAGATGAATGTATGATGTATTATTTAAATATTTTAACACATATAACCGTAAGATAGGTTGTTTGTAGTTCTATGTCCAAAGTATCCTTTTCATCCTTCCATGGGAAACTTCTAATAAAATTCACTATAGTCAAGGAAGCTATGGAAAATTAAAACAGAGCTTCATTGATTAGGAACATGTAGGTATATAAATTTTGAGTCATGTATATGTATAGTTATAGATATTTTTAAAGAAAGGGTTTCCAAGTTCCAAAAGAATGATGATGCATTCTGTTACTGTTCTGGTAAGCCAAGTACACAACTTTTCCATTGCCTCGCGCCTTGGAGACTGGAGAGCACATACACTTGGCGTCTGCAGTACGGTTCATTCGTTCTTTCCAGTCAACTATGGCAACTGCCCACTTAAAATCTTACATTGAGTCAGGCAAACTGATCAATGAACCCTTTTATGGACAATGATCAATGGAAACCCTTTTCATTTTTCTACAGAAGCGAGCATGATTCCCATCATTTTGCCCAGTAATTACTCAGCCCTTGATTATCTTACAAGCCCATATGAATAATCTTTTTTCTTTCTCTTTTTGTCTTTTAGGGTTTTGTCATAAATGAGATTGCCCAACAGAATGGAATTAACAACTGGACTGAACTACCCAACAAATAGGAACTCACAGCAACCAACAGAATTTCTCTCCTACATGGCATGATACTCTTGTGAGCATATGCTTTATATTACCGATCCAAGACTAGCTCCCATTTCAAGTACTTCTCATTCTCAATGTCTCCTCCTCAAGAAGATTTATCCCAATTGGCCACTCACTTGAAGTTCAATCCATCCTTGATTTGCAGCATGGACGGACTGTGCTTAAGTGAAATCAGAGGTTGCAAAGATGGGAGGATTGGCCGAGGGCAGCTCGAGGACGATGGTGACGACACTCAATTCAAGTCCAAGAACCTGGAAGCCGAGAGGCGGAGGCGATTAAAGTTGAGCCAGAGGCTCCTGACACTACGCTCATTAGTCCCGAAAATCACAAATGCAAATACCCACGAACCTACTGATCATTTTTGTGCGGACATATATGAGTATAGATTCTGACCTGCGAATATTTTTGTGCTTTCTGTCTATGTCAGATGAACTTGGCAACAATTTTAGATGATGCCGCAACTTACATAGTGGAGCTGAAGAAGAATGTGGATGCCCTGAGCGACCAACTTCTCGAAATGGAGGCATCGTCTGAAGATGGGCCAAAGGCATTGGTCGATGAGATTGATGCAGCGCAGGATATGGAAGCAAATGGGATTAAGGTTTAGAAATTCAATGTTGGGTCATCTTTTGATGCTGACTTGTGAAACTGATTGGTCTAACTCTTTGTTGGTGGGTGCACAGCCAGATGTTCAGGTGACCGGCATTGATGAACATAAGCTGTGGATTAAGATTGTAATCCCAAAGAGAAGGAGCCAATTCACCAAGTTGTTGGAGATGCTGAGTATTTGTGGTTTTGAACCGACAGATACCAGCATCACCACATTCAAAGGCGCAATGCTCATATCGTTATGTATGGAGGTATGCTCAACAAAAGTAAATGAACTTTGGCAATTGAACATGGCTGATCGATGGTCTGTGATTATGTGTTTTATGGTTCAGGGAGCTTCTGGCGAAATGCTCAAGGCTTCACAGACCAAAGACTTGCTCCAGGAGATCATCAAAGGCATTTAATCAGACAAAAATTTTATAATTAGGAAACATCTTAAGGCATAATAAAATGAGGGACATCTCTCCAATTTTCAGTTTTCTTCCCTAGATACATTATCCTACACATTTATGATTATCTAAAGACTGGTGATCGATTATGTGGATTCCGCAGTTGGAAAGTCAGATTAAGCTTGAAATATATGCATGAGAATGATTTACAGTTTTTATACGTAACAATAACATGATGGATCAACTGTAGAATCATACCTAACCGATCCTTAGTATAGATAATAAGTGAACCTCAAGAAGCGAGACATTGAAGTAGAAAGCTGTCTTCAGTTCATCATGCCTGTTAAGAGAGGCAATAAAAGAAATCAGGAACATGGGATACCAAACAGAGTTTTGTAATGTGATCCGACTCTTGCCTCAAGACAGACTTACTCAAAACTCTTTTCATATTACTTAAAGATACAAACTTCGCAATCTGTTCGATTCCACGTGACTGATTTTGCAGCTGATATCTAATTTGTTCCAACTCACTGATTTGCTTACAGTCAGTGCACGCTAGTCCCATGGTGATAGAGCATTACATATCCAACAAGACAGTGAGGTATTCCCTGGAAAAACGGAAAGAATCTCATTGACTAAATTTCTTCTTCACAAGAGTGTTGAACGTTCCTGAGACCGTGTTAGAAAGAAAGACACAGTTGTTCTTGCTTGTCTTATGTGAACTGACATTCATCTTCTTCAATGACTATGCATATATAAAAAAAAAAAAAGAAAGGTAAGAGTCTCAATACATGGTCTTTGGATGTTTCCTCGGATCAAGCCTACCCAAACGCAACCTCCCCTTGTTAAAGCAAAAACATCTTTCTAAGTTTTGACGCTTGTTTTCAAAAGTTTGAGTCAACCTTAACCTAAAATATGGTTTGCGTTTGTGGACCATGGTCTTCTGACCGCGGTCTTGCCAACTTTTTCTAAATTACTTTACAAAAGAAGGATTCAGTTCAATCCTATTCACTTATATATAAGCCTCTCACGTCTCATATATTTGCATTGCTCTGCATTCTTGGTCCAAGAATCCTTCAAGGCAGCAATTACATGGCTCGGCTGCATCCAGCCATGTATATTGCATCAGCCTTGTTTTTCATGTTCGTGGCCAAGACGTGGGCAAATGATGATTTGGGCATGTCAGGACTACCAACGGAGAGAAGCGATCCACCTGCTCTGAGTCCGGCTCCATCTGAAGGTGGGATTGGATCAAGCGTGATGGCAGAAGCTCCAGTGATGATAGGCACGAGAAGAGTACAGAGCCATCATTCTTCTGGCGCAGCTGGTGGGGATGTGATCCTTGGAGGATTTGTGATGGCCTTGGTCGTGGTAGTCTTGTGCTACATCCGGGTTACAAGAAAGAGCAAAGAGACTGATCATGCCTGAGAATTTCATAGTTTTCATCAGTCACTCACATTTGATCATTATTCTAGATGTCAAGAAGAAAATAGACAAGCGACTGTGAGTGGAATATGAAATGGGCATCACAAGGTTCACCAAGGATAGTTGTAGCGCATCAAGTAATTGTGGTCATTTTAGTGCATTTTTAAATAGAAAAGAGGCGATATGTACGTTATATTGATTGAGGGTTTGTAGTAGAATGATCTGATCAAGTAATGTCTGCATGGTACCAAAACCAATTTGATCTCTTTCTATAATATACTCATGAGGTGACGCAGTTTCATAATTTTCTCTCCTAGTCTCATGTCCAGATTGGTTTTTGACAAGTAGTATTTCTGATGCCTTCGTCAGGCATTAGGGATAATAACAATTTATCTACACACCGAACAAATTTATCCAGCAGCATATTAGGTAAATCATATGAACAACCTAAATCTCTTTACCACATGAGATGTAGTTCAAACGTACAAGAGACAATACCACAATTAAAAAATTACAGTTACAGACGAGAATTAGTCTAGAAAGTATCCAAGGAATTCTTATTAACCATCAAATATCGACTTGGTAATCAAACACTAGAAAGTAACCATTTAACTGGTACACTCAAACGGATTCAGTGGAGAAGGTGAGGGAGATGGGAAGTTTTGCACTTTATGTTCACCTAAAACACTGGTGGCTTGAGCAAGAATACCAAAGAGAGGAAAAAAAAATGGAAAAGCGAAGAAGTTATAGCCAATACACAACACAAACAAAGGCACCTGAAAACACTACGAAAATAACATCTTACCCTCAAAGTGGGGCTTGAGTAAAGTAGTGAACAAATGGCTAAAAGAAACGAGCACCGGTTGCTGAAGCTAAATTTTTTTTTAAGAATGATATAAAACTAAAGCAGAGGTCTGGTGAACAGAGAGGTCATACTGACAATAATGTAGTAGTGCAAGAGAGATTTGAGCTGTTATGAGGGAAGCAGACATATGGAAAAGCAGAGCACATGTTTTCAAACCTAAAATCTCTCGTTTATTTTGTTTGGTCGTTTGCTTTGACCAGAAGCCGTTCACACTTACACCCCTCCCAAGTCCAACCAAAGAAGTCCAACCAAAGACCAAGATTTCTCCAGTTTAGACTGCCCTAGTCAGTAGGTTTGCAAATCTAACTTCT
>NC_052615.1:13857016-13859516 GCF_016545825.1 Eucalyptus grandis | reverse complement strand
ATGACTCGAGAGTGCTTTACACATGTCCCGTCGTGACAAGGCCAACGTCCCGTGACTTTTGTGCCATCCCCGCACCGTGTGCATCGATCCTTCAATCCTCGGGACTTCCCTCACCATGCGAATCGATCGTGAAATTCTTGGATTGTTGAGGGACGAACTAGCTGCCGGGAAAATTTTTTTGTAAGTTGTTTTTTTTTCTTTTCGGTGAAAAGTAAAAAATGGCACCAAAAATTTTGGTAAGTTGTTCGTCTTTCATAAATCCAAGAATTTCACCTCCAAAATTCTAGTCGAGCCTCGTGATCGATCGTGGTAGAGGACCTTGGATCGTGCGGATCGATCCATGCCGAGGGCCTTGGCCGTGTGCCTCCACCTCGCAATCCTCGGGACTTACTTAAGTTGGATCGATCGTAGGAATCGAGGGCCTTGGCCGTGTGGATGGCTTAATCTTTGAGACAAGCATGTGACTACCGTGTGGTCGGGCACGATCGATCGTGGATCGATCTTTGGTCGAGCGTGATCGGTCATGGTCGGGGGCCTCGGCCGCGGGGATCGATCGTGGATCGACCCTTGCACCGTGCGGATCGATCGTGGGTCGATCCCCGGTCGTGCGGGATCGGTCCCTGCACCGTGTGGATCGACCTTGCATCGATCGGATCGATCCCCGCACCGTGCGGATCGATCCCGGTCGAGCGGGATCAGTCCCCTGCACCGTGTGGATCGATCCCCCCGTCGAGCGTGATCGGATCGGTCCCGCGGGATCGATCGTGGTCGAGGGCCTCGGCCGTGTGGATCGACCCTTGCACCGTGCGGATCCATCGTGGGTCGATCCCCGGTCGTGCGGGATCGGTCCCGCACCGTGCGGATCGACCTTGCATCGATCGGATCGATCCCGCACCGTGCGGATCGATCCCGGTCGAGCGGGATCAGTCCCGCACCGTGCGGATCGATCCCGATCGAGCGTGATCGGTCCCGGTCGAGGGCCCGGTCGTGTGGATCGACCCATGCACCATGCGGATCGATCATGGATCGATCCCGGTCGAGAGGGATCGATCGTGGTCGAGGGCCTCGGTCGTGTGGATCGGTCCACGCACCGCGCGGATCGATCATGGATCGATCCCGGTCGAGAGCCTCGGCCGTGCGGATCGATCCAGGATCGATCGTGGTCGAGAGCCTCGGATCGTGGTCGGTCCACGCACGCCGTGTGGATCGGTCCACGCACCGTGCGGATCGATCATGGATCGATCCCGGTCGAGCGCCTCGAGCGTGCGGATGCGTGATCATGGATCGATCATGGATCGATCGTGGTCGGGCCTCGGTCGTGTGGATCGATCCATGCACCGTGCGGATCGATCATGGATCGATCCCGGTCGAGCGGGATCGATCGTGGTCGAGGGCCCGTGTGGCCGTGTGGATCGATCCATGCACCGTGCGGATCGATCATGGATCGATCCCGGTCGAGCGGGATCGATCGTGGTCGAGGGCCTCGGTCGTGTGGATCGATCCATGCACCGTGCGGATCGATCATGGATCGATCCCGGTCGAGCGGGATCGATCGTGGCCGACCGCCTCGGCCGTGTGGATCGGTCCCGGTCGAGCGTGGGTCGATCCCCGCACCATGCGGATCGATCGTGGATCGATCCCGCTCGACCGGGATCGATCGTGGCCGACCGCCTCGGCCGTGTGGATCGATCCGATCGGTGCATGGATGATCATGGATCGGTCCCGGTCGAGCGGGGGATCGATCCCCATGCACCATGCGGATCGATCGTGGATCGATCCCGCTCGACCGGGATCGATCGGGGCCGACCGACCATGGTCCGGTTGCAACTTCACCGATCATTTCTTGTCCGATTGAATCCATTCTTCTTCCTAAATTTTGTTTGTGTCATAAAATAGCCTCCCCAATTTTTGCCCACGTTCCAAATATTTTTTTCTAATTTTCCGGATTTTCTCAATTTTTTAAATACCAAAAATAAAAAAAAATATTTTCGGTCGTCAAAATTTTTTTCTGAGTTTTCCATAATTTAGATCACATTTTTCTAAGCATCTCTGCAAAAATCTCATCAAAATTCAATTTCTACAATTTTTGGAGGGGTGGTGCCTACTCAAACATGGTGAATGTCTACTCTGGGGGCAAAAATGCTCATAAGGCTCTTTAGGGGGTAGTGGTGCTCGAGGCCACGGGCGGTTTTCGGGCGATCGTTGCGCGATGCATGAGTCATGTCACGGGCACAGAAATGAGTCAATAATGAGTCATAACAACGTTCAATGATCCCCGAAATAGGTTCCGATCGATCGAAAAGAGCCCCTAGACAAAGATGGATGCATCGCGTGGCTCCCCTCACGCAGGCATCATGGCCGAGCGCATGGGTCGTTTTCGAGCCAAGCGGCCATAGAGGATGAATCGATGACCGAGTTACTTGGGAATTGACGAATCTATGAGTCCCTTCGGTAAGACGAGATCGTGCCTCGGGCATGAATGAACGAGCCACGCGCGTAT